>NC_066238.1:18524099-18845690 GCF_024542735.1 Bombus huntii
GTTATATGGTATAACGTTATGTGGTATAACGTTATAACGTATTACCTTATATGGTATTACGTCATATGGTATAACGTTATAACGTATTACGTTATATGGTATCACGTTATAACGTATTACGTTATATGGTATTACCTCACAACGTATTACGTTATATGGAATAACGTTATAACGTATTACGTTATATGGTATAACGTTATAACGTATTACCTTATATGGTATAACGTCATATGGTATAACGTTATAACGTATTACGTTATATGGTATTACGTTATAACGTATTACGTTATATGGTATAACATTATAACGTATTACGTTATATGGTATTACGTTATAACGTATTACGTTATATGGTATAACGTTATAACGTATTACGTTATATGGTATAACGTTATGTGGTATAACGTTATAACGTATTACCTTATATGGTATTACGTCATATGGTATAACGTTATAACGTATTACGTTATATGGTATCACGTTATAACGTATTACGTTATATGGTATTACCTCACAACGTATTACGTTATATGGAATAACGTTATAACGTATTACGTTATATGGTATAACGTTATAACGTATTACCTTATATGGTATAACGTCATATGGTATAACGTTATAACGTATTACGTTATATTGTATTACGTTATAACGTATTACGTTATATGGTATGACGTTATAACGTATTACGTTATATGGTATCACCTCACAACGTATTACGTTATATGGAATAACGTTATAACGTATTACGTTATATGGTATAACGTTATAACGTATTACCTTATATGGTATAACGTCATATGGTATAACGTTATAACGTATTACGTTATATTGTATTACGTTATAACGTATTACGTTATATGGTATAACGTTATAACGTATTACCTTATATGGTATTACGTCATATGGTATAACGTTATAACGTATTACGTTATATGGTATCACGTTATAACGTATTACGTTATATGGTATTACCTCACAACGTATTACGTTATATGGAATAACGTTATAACGTATTACGTTATATGGTATAACGTTATAACGTATTACCTTATATGGTATAACGTCATATGGTATAACGTTATAACGTATTACGTTATATTGTATTACGTTATAACGTATTACGTTATATGGTATGACGTTATAACGTATTACGTTATATGGTATTACGTTATAACGTATTGCGTTATATGGTATAACGTTTTTAACGTATTACGTTATATGGTATTACGTTATAACGTATTACGTTATATGGAATAACGTTATAACGTATTACGTTATATGGTATAACGTTATAACGTATTACCTTATATGGTATAACGTCATATGGTATAACGTTATAACGTATTACGTTATATTGTATTACGTTATAACGTATTACGTTATATGGTATAACGTTATAACGTAATACGTTATATGGTATTACGTTATAACGTATTGCGTTATATGGTATAACGTTTTTAACGTATTACGTTATATGGTATTACGTCAAAACGTATTACGTTATATGGTATAACGTTTTTAACGTATTACGTTATATGGTATTACGTTATAACGTATTACGTTATATGGTATAACGTTATAACGTATTACGATATATGGTATAACGTTATAACGTATTACGTTATATGGTATAACGTTATAACGTATTACGTTATATGGTATAACGTTATGTGGTATAACGTTATAACGTATTACCTTATATGGTATTACGTCATATGGTATAACGTTATAACGTATTACGTTATATGGTATCACGTTATAACGTATTACGTTATATGGTATTACCTCACAACGTATTACGTTATATGGTATAACGTTATAACGTATTACGTTATATGGTATTACGTTATAACGTATTACGTTATATGGTATAACGTTATAACGTATTACGTTATATGGTATAACGTTATAACGTATTACGTTATATGGTATAAAGTTATAACGTATCACCTTATATGTTATAACGTCATATGGTATAACGTTATAACGTATTACGTTATATGGTATTACGTCAAAACGTATTACGTTATATGGTATAACGTTTTTAACGTATTACGTTATATGGTATTACGTTATAACGTATTACGTTATATTGTATTACGTCATAACGTATTACGTTATATGGTATAACGTTATAACGTATTACGTTATATGGTATCACGTTATAACGTATTACGTTATATGGTATTACCTCACAACGTATTACGTTATATGGTATAACGTTATAACGTATTACGTTATATGGTATTACGTCAAAACGTATTACGTTATATGGTATAACGTTTTTAACGTATTACGTTATATGGTATTACGTCAAAACGTATTACGTTATATGGTATTACGTCAAAACGTATTACGTTATATGGTATAACGTTATGTGGTATAACGTTATAACGTATTACCTTATATGGTATTACGTCATATGGTATAACGTTATAACGTATTACGTTATATGGTATCACGTTATAACGTATTACGTTATATGGTATTATGTCACAACGTATTACGTTATACGGTATAACGTTATAACGTATTACGTTATATGGTATAACGTTATAACGTATTACGTTATATGGTATAACGTTATGTGGTATAACGTTATAACGTATTACCTTATATGGTATTACGTCATATGGTATAACGTTATAACGTATTACGTTATATGGTATCACGTTATAACGTATTACGTTATATGGTATAACGTTATAACGTATTACCTTATATGGTATAACGTCATATGGTATAACGTCGTAACGTATTACGTTATATGGTATAACGTTATAACGTATTACGTTATATGGTATAACGTTATAACGTATTACGTTATATGGTATAACGTTATGTGGTATAACGTTATAACGTATTACCTTATATGGTATTACGTCATATGGTATAACGTTATAACGTATTACGTTATATGGTATTACGTCAATACGTATTACGTTATATGGTATAACGTTTATAACGTATTACGTTATATGGTATTATGTTATAACGTATTACGTTATATGGTATAACGTTATAACGTATTACGTTATATGGTATAACGTTATGTGGTATAACGTTATAACGTATTACCTTATATGGTATTACGTCATATGGTATAACGTTATAACGTATTACGTTATATGGTATCACGTTCTAACGTATTACGTTATATGGTATAACGTTATAACGTATTACGTTATATGGTATTACGTTATAACGTATTACGTTATATGGTATAACGTTATAACGTATTACGTTATATGGTATTACGTTATAACGTATTACGTTATATGGTATAACGTTATAACGTATTACGTTATATGGTATTACGTTATAACGTATTACGTTATATGGTATAACGTTATAACGTATTACGCTATATGGTATTACGTTATAACGTATTACGTTATATGGTATAACGTTATAACGTATTACGTTATATGGTATAACGTTATGTGGTATAACGTTATAACGTATTACCTTATATGGTATTACGTCATATGGTATAACGTTATAACGTATTACGTTATATGGTATCACGTTATAACGTATTACGTTATATGGTATTATGTCACAACGTATTACGTTATATGGTATAACGTTATAACGTATTACGTTATATGGTATAACGTTATAACGTATCACCTTATATGTTATAACGTCATATGGTATAACGTTATAACGTATTACGTTATATGGTATCACGTTATAACGTATTACGTTATATGGTATTATGTCACAACGTATTACGTTATATGGTATAACGTTATAACGTATTACGTTATATTGTATTACGTCATAACGTATTACGTTATATGGTATAACGTTATAACGTTTTACCTTATACGGTATAACGTTATAACGTATTACGTTATATGGTATAACGTTATAACGTATTACGATATATGGTATAACGTTATAACGTATTACGTTATATGGTATAACGTTATAACGTATTTCGTTATATGGTATAACGTTATGTGGTATAACGTTATAACGTATTACCTTACATGGTATTACGTCAAAACGTATTACGTTATATGGTATAACGACATAACGTATTACGTTATATGGTATTATGTCACAACGTATTACGTTATATGGTATAACGTTATAACGTATTACGTTATATTGTATTACGTCATAACGTATTACGTTATATGGTATAACGTTATAACGTATTACGTTATATGGTATCACGTTATAACGTATTACGTTATATGGTATTACCTCACAACGTATTACGTTATATGGTATAACGTTATAACGTATTACGTTATATGGTATTACGTCAAAACGTATTACGTTATATGGTATAACGTTTTTAACGTATTACGTTATATGGTATTACGTCAAAACGTATTACGTTATATGGTATTACGTCAAAACGTATTACGTTATATGGTATAACGTTATGTGGTATAACGTTATAACGTATTACCTTATATGGTATTACGTCATATGGTATAACGTTATAACGTATTACGTTATATGGTATCACGTTATAACGTATTACGTTATATGGTATTATGTCACAACGTATTACGTTATATGGTATAACGTTATAACGTATTACGTTATATGGTATAACGTTATAACGTATTACGTTATATGGTATAACGTTATGTGGTATAACGTTATAACGTATTACCTTATATGGTATTACGTCATATGGTATAACGTTATAACGTATTACGTTATATGGTATCACGTTATAACGTATTACGTTATATGGTATAACGTTATAACGTATTACCTTATATGGTATAACGTCATATGGTATAACGTCGTAACGTATTACGTTATATGGTATTACGTTATAACGTATTACGTTATATGGTATAACGTTATAACGTATTACGTTATATGGTATTACGTTATAACGTATTACGTTATATGGTATAACGTTATAACGTATTACGTTATATGGTATTACGTCAAAACGTATTACGTTATATGGTATAACGTTTATAACGTATTACGTTATATGGTATTATGTTATAACGTATTACGTTATATGGTATAACGTTATAACGTATTACGTTATATGGTATAACGTTATGTGGTATAACGTTATAACGTATTACCTTATATGGTATTACGTCATATGGTATAACGTTATAACGTATTACGTTATATGGTATCACGTTATAACGTATTACGTTATATGGTATAACGTTATAACGTATTACGTTATATGGTATTACGTTATAACGTATTACGTTATATGGTATAACGTTATAACGTATTACGTTATATGGTATTACGTTATAACGTATTACGTTATATGGTATAACGTTATAACGTATTACGTTATATGGTATTACGTTATAACGTATTACGTTATATGGTATAACGTTATAACGTATTAGGTTATATGGTATTACGTCATAACGTAACACGTTATATGGTATAACGTTATAACGTATTACGTTATATGGTATAACGTTATAACGTATTACGTTATATGGTATAACGTTATGTGGTATAACGTTATAACGTATTACCTTATATGGTATTACGTCATATGGTATAACGTTATAACGTATTACGTTATATGGTATCACGTTATAACGTATTACGTTATATGGTATTACCTCACAACGTATTACGTTATATGGTATAACGTTATAACGTATTACGTTATATGGTATTACGTTATAACGTATTACGTTATATGGTATAACGTTATAACGTATTACGTTATATGGTATAACGTTATGTGGTATAACGTTATAACGTATTACGTTATATGGTATAACGTTATAACGTATCACCTTATATGTTATAACGTCATATGGTATAACGTTATAACGTATTACGTTATATGGTATAACGTTATGTGGTATAACGTTATAACGTATTACGTTATATGGTATAACGTTATAACGTATCACCTTATATGTTATAACGTCATATGGTATAACGTTATAACGTATTACGTTATATGGTATAACGTTATAACGTATTTCGTTATATGGTATAACGTTATGTGGTATAACGTTATAACGTATTACCTTACATGGTATTACGTCAAAACGTATTACGTTATATGGTATAACGACATAACGTATTACGTTATATGGTATTATGTCACAACGTATTACGTTATATGGTATAACGTTATAACGTATTACGTTATATTGTATTACGTCATAACGTATTACGTTATATGGTATAACGTTATAACGTATTACGTTATATGGTATCACGTTATAACGTATTACGTTATATGGTATTACCTCACAACGTATTACGTTATATGGTATAACGTTATAACGTATTACGTTATATGGTATTACGTCAAAACGTATTACGTTATATGGTATAACGTTTTTAACGTATTACGTTATATGGTATTACGTCAAAACGTATTACGTTATATGGTATTACGTCAAAACGTATTACGTTATATGGTATAACGTTATGTGGTATAACGTTATAACGTATTACCTTATATGGTATTACGTCATATGGTATAACGTTATAACGTATTACGTTATATGGTATCACGTTATAACGTATTACGTTATATGGTATTATGTCACAACGTATTACGTTATATGGTATAACGTTATAACGTATTACGTTATATGGTATAACGTTATAACGTATTACGTTATATGGTATAACGTTATGTGGTATAACGTTATAACGTATTACCTTATATGGTATTACGTCATATGGTATAACGTTATAACGTATTACGTTATATGGTATCACGTTATAACGTATTACGTTATATGGTATAACGTTATAACGTATTACCTTATATGGTATAACGTCATATGGTATAACGTCGTAACGTATTACGTTATATGGTATTACGTTATAACGTATTACGTTATATGGTATAACGTTATAACGTATTACGTTATATGGTATTACGTTATAACGTATTACGTTATATGGTATAACGTTATAACGTATTACGTTATATGGTATTACGTCAAAACGTATTACGTTATATGGTATAACGTTTATAACGTATTACGTTATATGGTATTATGTTATAACGTATTACGTTATATGGTATAACGTTATAACGTATTACGTTATATGGTATAACGTTATGTGGTATAACGTTATAACGTATTACCTTATATGGTATTACGTCATATGGTATAACGTTATAACGTATTACGTTATATGGTATCACGTTATAACGTATTACGTTATATGGTATAACGTTATAACGTATTACGTTATATGGTATTACGTTATAACGTATTACGTTATATGGTATAACGTTATAACGTATTACGTTATATGGTATTACGTTATAACGTATTACGTTATATGGTATAACGTTATAACGTATTACGTTATATGGTATTACGTTATAACGTATTACGTTATATGGTATAACGTTATAACGTATTAGGTTATATGGTATTACGTCATAACGTAACACGTTATATGGTATAACGTTATAACGTATTACGTTATATGGTATAACGTTATAACGTATTACGTTATATGGTATAACGTTATGTGGTATAACGTTATAACGTATTACCTTATATGGTATTACGTCATATGGTATAACGTTATAACGTATTACGTTATATGGTATCACGTTATAACGTATTACGTTATATGGTATTACCTCACAACGTATTACGTTATATGGTATAACGTTATAACGTATTACGTTATATGGTATTACGTTATAACGTATTACGTTATATGGTATAACGTTATAACGTATTACGTTATATGGTATAACGTTATGTGGTATAACGTTATAACGTATTACGTTATATGGTATAACGTTATAACGTATCACCTTATATGTTATAACGTCATATGGTATAACGTTATAACGTATTACGTTATATGGTATCACGTTATAACGTATTACGTTATATGGTATTATGTCACAACGTATTACGTTATATGGTATAACGTTATAACGTATTACGTTATATGGTATAACGTTATAACGTATTACGTTATATGGTATCACGTTATAACGTATTACGTTATATGGTATTATGTCACAACGTATTACGTTATATGGTATAACGTTATAACGTATTACGTTATATTGTATTACGTCATATCGTATTACGTTATATGGTATAACGTTATACGTTTTACCTTATACGGTATAACGTTATAACGTATTACGTTATATGGTATAACGTTATAACGTATTACGATATATGGTATAACGTTATAACGTATTACGTTATATGGTATAACGTTATAACGTATTTCGTTATATGGTATAACGTTATGTGGTATAACGTTATAACGTATTACCTTATATGGTATTACGTCAAAGCGTATTACATTATATGGTATAACGACATAACGTATTACGTTATATGGTATTATGTCACAACGTATTACGTTATATGGTATAACGTTATAACGTATTACGTTATATTGTATTACGTCATAACGTATTACGTTATATGGTATAACGTTATAACGTATTACGTTATATGGTATCACGTTATAACGTATTACGTTATATGGTATTACCTCACAACGTATTACGTTATATGGTATAACGTTATAACGTATTACGTTATATGGTATTACGTCAAAACGTATTACGTTATATGGTATAACGTTTTTAACGTATTACGTTATATGGTATTACGTCAAAACGTATTACGTTATATGGTATTACGTCAAAACGTATTACGTTATATGGTATAACGTTATGTGGTATAACGTTATAACGTATTACCTTATATGGTATTACGTCATATGGTATAACGTTATAACGTATTACGTTATATGGTATCACGTTATAACGTATTACGTTATATGGTATTATGTCACAACGTATTACGTTATATGGTATAACGTTATAACGTATTACGTTATATGGTATAACGCTATAACGTATTACGTTATATGGTATAACGTTATGTGGTATAACGTTATAACGTATTACCTTATATGGTATTACGTCATATGGTATAACGTTATAACGTATTACGTTATATGGTATCACGTTATAACGTATTACGTTATATGGTATAACGTTATAACGTATTACCTTATATGGTATAACGTTATGTGGTATAACGTTATAACGTATTACCTTATATGGTATTACGTCATATGGTATAACGTTATAACGTATTACGTTATATGGTATCACGTTATAACGTATTACGTTATATGGTATAACGTTATAACGTATTACCTTATATGGTATAACGTCATATGGTATAACGTCGTAACGTATTACGTTATATGGTATTACGTTATAACGTATTACGTTATATGGTATAACGTTATAACGTATTACGTTATATGGTATAACGTTATGTGGTATAACGTTATAACGTATTACCTTATATGGTATTACGTCATATGGTATAACGTTATAACGTATTACGTTATATGGTATCACGTTATAACGTATTACGTTATATGGTATAACGTTATAACGTATTACGTTATATGGTATTACGTTATAACGTATTACGTTATATGGTATAACGTTATAACGTATTACGTTATATGGTATTACGTTATAACGTATTACGTTATATGGTATAACGTTATAACGTATTACGTTATATGGTATTACGTTATAACGTATTACGTTATATGGTATAACGTTATAACGTATTACGTTATATGGTATTACGTCATAACGTAACACGTTATATGGTATAACGTTATAACGTATTACGTTATATTGTATTACGTCATAACGTATTACGTTATATGGTATAACGTTATAACGTATTACGTTATATGGTATAACGTTATGTGGTATAACGTTATAACGTATTACCTTATATGGTATTACGTCATATGGTATAACGTTATAACGTATTACGTTATATGGTATTACGTTATAACGTATTACGTTATATGGTATAACGTTATAACGTATTACGTTATATGGTATTACCTCACAACGTATTACGTTATATGGAATAACGTTATAACGTATTACGTTATATGGTATAATGTTATAACGTATTACCTTATATGGTATAACGTCATATGGTATAACGTCGTAACGTATTACGTTATATGGTATTACGTCAAAACGTATTACGTTATATGGTATAACGTTATAACGTATTACGTTATATGGTATAACGTTATGTGGTATAACGTTATAACGTATTACCTTATATGGTATTACGTCATATGGTATAACGTTATAACGTATTACGTTATATGCTATCACGTTATAACGTATTACGTTATATGGTATTACCTCACAACGTATTACGTTATATGGAATAACGTTATAACGTATTACGTTATATGGTATAACGTTATAACGTATTACGTTATATGGTATTACGTTATAACGTATTACGTTATATGGTATAACGTTATAACGTATTACGTTATATGGTATAACGTTATAACGTATTACGTTATATGGTATTACTTTATAACGTATTACCTTATATGGTATTACGTCAACACGTATTACGTTATATGGTATAACGTTTTTAACGTATTACGTTATATGGTATAACGTTATAACGTATTACGTTATATGGTATAACGTTATAACGTATTACCTTATATGGTATAACGTCATATGGTATAACGTCGTAACGTATTACGTTATATGGTATTACGTTATAACGTATTACGTTATATGGTATAACGTTATAACGTATTACGTTATATGGTATTACGTTATAACGTATTACGTTATATGGTATAACGTTATAACGTATTACGTTATATGGTATTACGTCAAAACGTATTACGTTATATGGTATAACGTTTTTAACGTATTACGTTATATGGTATTACGTTATAACGTATTACGTTATATGGTATAACGTTATAACGTATTACGATATATGGTATAACGTTATAACGTATTACGTTATATGGTATAACGTTATAACGTATTACGTTATATGGTATAACGTTATGTGGTATAACGTTATAACGTATTACCTTATATGGTATTACGTCATATGGTATAACGTTATAACGTATTACGTTATATGGTATCACGTTATAACGTATTACGTTATATGGTATTACCTCACAACGTATTACGTTATATGGTATAACGTTATAACGTATTACGTTATATGGTATTACGTTATAACGTATTACGTTATATGGTATAACGTTATAACGTATTACGTTATATGGTATAACGTTATAACGTATTACGTTATATGGTATAAAGTTATAACGTATCACCTTATATGTTATAACGTCATATGGTATAACGTTATAACGTATTACGTTATATGGTATTACGTCAAAACGTATTACGTTATATGGTATAACGTTTTTAACGTATTACGTTATATGGTATTACGTTATAACGTATTACGTTATATTTTATTACGTCATAACGTATTACGTTATATGGTATAACGTTATAACGTATTACGTTATATGGTATCACGTTATAACGTATTACGTTATATGGTATTACCTCACAACGTATTACGTTATATGGTATAACGTTATAACGTATTACGTTATATGGTATTACGTCAAAACGTATTACGTTATATGGTATAACGTTTTTAACGTATTACGTTATATGGTATTACGTCAAAACGTATTACGTTATATGGTATTACGTCAAAACGTATTACGTTATATGGTATAACGTTATGTGGTATAACGTTATAACGTATTACCTTATATGGTATTACGTCATATGGTATAACGTTATAACGTATTACGTTATATGGTATCACGTTATAACGTATTACGTTATATGGTATTATGTCACAACGTATTACGTTATACGGTATAACGTTATAACGTATTACGTTATATGGTATAACGTTATAACGTATTACGTTATATGGTATAACGTTATGTGGTATAACGTTATAACGTATTACCTTATATGGTATTACGTCATATGGTATAACGTTATAACGTATTACGTTATATGGTATCACGTTATAACGTATTACGTTATATGGTATAACGTTATAACGTATTACCTTATATGGTATAACGTCATATGGTATAACGTCGTAACGTATTACGTTATATGGTATAACGTTATAACGTATTACGTTATATGGTATAACGTTATAACGTATTACGTTATATGGTATAACGTTATGTGGTATAACGTTATAACGTATTACCTTATATGGTATTACGTCATATGGTATAACGTTATAACGTATTACGTTATATGGTATTACGTCAATACGTATTACGTTATATGGTATAACGTTTATAACGTATTACGTTATATGGTATTATGTTATAACGTATTACGTTATATGGTATAACGTTATAACGTATTACGTTATATGGTATAACGTTATGTGGTATAACGTTATAACGTATTACCTTATATGGTATTACGTCATATGGTATAACGTTATAACGTATTACGTTATATGGTATCACGTTATAACGTATTACGTTATATGGTATAACGTTATAACGTATTACGTTATATGGTATTACGTTATAACGTATTACGTTATATGGTATAACGTTATAACGTATTACGTTATATGGTATTACGTTATAACGTATTACGTTATATGGTATAACGTTATAACGTATTACGTTATATGGTATTACGTTATAACGTATTACGTTATATGGTATAACGTTATAACGTATTACGCTATATGGTATTACGTTATAACGTATTACGTTATATGGTATAACGTTATAACGTATTACGTTATATGGTATAACGTTATGTGGTATAACGTTATAACGTATTACCTTATATGGTATTACGTCATATGGTATAACGTTATAACGTATTACGTTATAACGTATTACGTTATATGGTATTACGTTATAACGTATTACGTTATATGGTATAACGTTATAACGTATTACGTTATATGGTATTATGTCACAACGTATTACGTTATATGGTATAACGTTATAACGTATTACGTTATATGGTATAACGTTATAACGTATCACCTTATATGTTATAACGTCATATGGTATAACGTTATAACGTATTACGTTATATGGTATCACGTTATAACGTATTACGTTATATGGTATTATGTCACAACGTATTACGTTATATGGTATAACGTTATAACGTATTACGTTATATTGTATTACGTCATAACGTATTACGTTATATGGTATAACGTTATAACGTTTTACCTTATACGGTATAACGTTATAACGTATTACGTTATATGGTATAACGTTATAACGTATTACGATATATGGTATAACGTTATAACGTATTACGTTATATGGTATAACGTTATAACGTATTTCGTTATATGGTATAACGTTATGTGGTATAACGTTATAACGTATTACCTTACATGGTATTACGTCAAAACGTATTACGTTATATGGTATAACGACATAACGTATTACGTTATATGGTATTATGTCACAACGTATTACGTTATATGGTATAACGTTATAACGTATTACGTTATATTGTATTACGTCATAACGTATTACGTTATATGGTATAACGTTATAACGTATTACGTTATATGGTATCACGTTATAACGTATTACGTTATATGGTATTACCTCACAACGTATTACGTTATATGGTATAACGTTATAACGTATTACGTTATATGGTATTACGTCAAAACGTATTACGTTATATGGTATAACGTTTTTAACGTATTACGTTATATGGTATTACGTCAAAACGTATTACGTTATATGGTATTACGTCAAAACGTATTACGTTATATGGTATAACGTTATGTGGTATAACGTTATA
The DNA here is from genome assembly GCF_024542735.1 of Bombus huntii. Taxonomy (NCBI): domain Eukaryota; kingdom Metazoa; phylum Arthropoda; class Insecta; order Hymenoptera; family Apidae; genus Bombus; species Bombus huntii. The sequence continues at coordinate 18,537,772 of NC_066238.1, forward strand.
ACGTATTACGTTATATGGTATCACGTTATAACGTATTACGTTATATGGTAATACCTCACAACGTATTACGTTATATGGTATAACGTTATAACGTATTACGTTATATGGTATTACGTTATAACGTATTACGTTATATGGTATAACGTTATAACGTATTACGTTATATGGTATAACGTTATGTGGTATAACGTTATAACGTATTACGTTATATGGTATAACGTTATAACGTATCACCTTATATGTTATAACGTCATATGGTATAACGTTATAACGTATTACGTTATATGGTATCACGTTATAACGTATTACGTTATATGGTATTATGTCACAACGTATTACGTTATATGGTATAACGTTATAACGTATTACGTTATATGGTATAACGTTATAACGTATCACCTTATATGTTATAACGTCATATGGTATAACGTTATAACGTATTACGTTATATGGTATCACGTTATAACGTATTACGTTATATGGTATTATGTCACAACGTATTACGTTATATGGTATAACGTTATAACGTATTACGTTATATTGTATTACGTCATATCGTATTACGTTATATGGTATAACGTTATAACGTTTTACCTTATACGGTATAACGTTATAACGTATTACGTTATATGGTATAACGTTATAACGTATTACGATATATGGTATAACGTTATAACGTATTACGTTATATGGTATAACGTTATAACGTATTTCGTTATATGGTATAACGTTATGTGGTATAACGTTATAACGTATTACCTTATATGGTATTACGTCAAAACGTATTACATTATATGGTATAACGACATAACGTATTACGTTATATGGTATTATGTCACAACGTATTACGTTATATGGTATAACGTTATAACGTTATATTGACGTATTACGTTATATTGTATTACGTCATAACGTATTACGTTATATGGTATAACGTTATAACGTATTACGTTATATGGTATCACGTTATAACGTATTACGTTATATGGTATTACCTCACAACGTATTACGTTATATGGTATAACGTTATAACGTATTACGTTATATGGTATTACGTCAAAACGTATTACGTTATATGGTATAACGTTTTTAACGTATTACGTTATATGGTATTACGTCAAAACGTATTACGTTATATGGTATTACGTCAAAACGTATTACGTTATATGGTATAACGTTATGTGGTATAACGTTATAACGTATTACCTTATATGGTATTACGTCATATGGTATAACGTTATAACGTATTACGTTATATGGTATCACGTTATAACGTATTACGTTATATGGTATTATGTCACAACGTATTACGTTATATGGTATAACGTTATAACGTATTACGTTATATGGTATAACGTTATAACGTATTACGTTATATGGTATAACGTTATGTGGTATAACGTTATAACGTATTACCTTATATGGTATTACGTCATATGGTATAACGTTATAACGTATTACGTTATATGGTATCACGTTATAACGTATTACGTTATATGGTATAACGTTATAACGTATTACCTTATATGGTATAACGTCATATGGTATAACGTCGTAACGTATTACGTTATATGGTATTACGTTATAACGTATTACGTTATATGGTATAACGTTATAACGTATTACGTTATATGGTATTACGTTATAACGTATTACGTTATAGTGTATAACGTTATAACGTATTACGTTATATGGTATAACGTCAAAACGTATTACGTTATATGGTATAACGTTTATAACGTATTACGTTATATGGTATTATGTTATAACGTATTACGTTATATGGTATAACGTTATAACGTATTACGTTATATGGTATAACGTTATGTGGTATAACGTTATAACGTATTACCTTATATGGTATTACGTCATATGGTATAACGTTATAACGTATTACGTTATATGGTATCACGTTATAACGTATTACGTTATATGGTATAACGTTATAACGTATTACGTTATATGGTATTACGTTATAACGTATTACGTTATATGGTATAACGTTATAACGTATTACGTTATATGGTATTACGTTATAACGTATTACGTTATATGGTATAACGTTATAACGTATTACGTTATATGGTATTACGTTATAACGTATTACGTTATATGGTATAACGTTATAACGTATTACGTTATATGGTATTACGTCATAACGTAACACGTTATATGGTATAACGTTATAACGTATTACGTTATATTGTATTACGTCATAACGTATTACGTTATATGGTATAACGTTATAACGTATTACGTTATATGGTATAACGTTATGTGGTATAACGTTATAACGTATTACCTTATATGGTATTACGTCATATGGTATAACGTTATAACGTATTACGTTATATGGTATTACGTTATAACGTATTACGTTATATGGTATAACGTTATAACGTATTACGTTATATGGTATTACCTCACAACGTATTACGTTATATGGAATAACGTTATAACGTATTACGTTATATGGTATAATGTTATAACGTATTACCTTATATGGTATAACGTCATATGGTATAACGTCGTAACGTATTACGTTATATGGTATTACGTCAAAACGTATTACGTTATATGGTATAACGTTATAACGTATTACGTTATATGGTATAACGTTATGTGGTATAACGTTATAACGTATTACCTTATATGGTATTACGTCATATGGTATAACGTTATAACGTATTACGTTATATGCTATCACGTTATAACGTATTACGTTATATGGTATTACCTCACAACGTATTACGTTATATGGAATAACGTTATAACGTATTACTTTATATGGTATAACGTTATAACGTATTACGATATATGGTATTACGTTATAACGTATTACGTTATATGGTATAACGTTATAACGTATTACGTTATATGGTATAACGTTATAACGTATTACGTTATATGGTATTACTTTATAACGTATTACCTTATATGGTATTACGTCAACACGTATTACGTTATATGGTATAACGTTTTTAACGTATTACGTTATATGGTATAACGTTATAACGTATTACGTTATATGGTATAACGTTATAACGTATTACCTTATATGGTATAACGTCATATGGTATAACGTCGTAACGTATTACGTTATATGGTATTACGTTATAACGTATTACGTTATATGGTATAACGTTATAACGTATTACGTTATATGGTATTACGTTATAACGTATTACGTTATATGGTATAACGTTATAACGTATTACGTTATATGGTATTACGTCAAAACGTATTACGTTATATGGTATAACGTTTTTAACGTATTACGTTATATGGTATTACGTTATAACGTATTACGTTATATGGTATAACGTTATAACGTATTACGATATATGGTATAACGTTATAACGTATTACGTTATATGGTATAACGTTATAACGTATTACGTTATATGGTATAACGTTATGTGGTATAACGTTATAACGTATTACCTTATATGGTATTACGTCATATGGTATAACGTTATAACGTATTACGTTATATGGTATCACGTTATAACGTATTACGTTATATGGTATTACCTCACAACGTATTACGTTATATGGTATAACGTTATAACGTATTACGTTATATGGTATTACGTTATAACGTATTACGTTATATGGTATAACGTTATAACGTATTACGTTATATGGTATAACGTTATGTGGTATAACGTTATAACGTATTACCTTATATGGTATTACGTCATATGGTATAACGCTATAACGTATTACCTTATATGGTATTACGTCATATGGTATAACGTTATAACGTATTACGTTATATGGTATCACGTTATAACGTATTACGTTATATGGTATTACCTCACAACGTATTACGTTATATGGAATAACGTTATAACGTATTACGTTATATGGTATAACGTTATAACGTATTACCTTATATGGTATAACGTCATATGGTATAACGTTATAACGTATTACGTTATATTGTATTACGTTATAACGTATTACGTTATATGGTCTAACGTTATAACGTATTACCTTATATGGTATTACGTCATATGGTATAACGTTATAACGTATTACGTTATATGGTATCACGTTATAACGTATTACGTTATATGGTATTACCTCACAACGTATTACGTTATATGGAATAACGTTATAACGTATTACGTTATATGGTATAACGTTATAACGTATTACCTTATATGGTATAACGTCATATGGTATAACGTTATAACGTATTACGTTATATTGTATTACGATATAACGTATTACGTTATATGGTATAACGTTATAACGTATTACGTTATATGGTATTACGTTATAACGTATTGCGTTATATGGTATAACGTTTTTAACGTATTACGTTATATGGTATTACGTTATAACGTATTACGTTATATGGAATAACGTTATAACGTATTACGTTATATGGTATAACGTTATAACGTATTACCTTATATGGTATAACGTCATATGGTATAACGTTATAACGTATTACGTTATATTGTATTACGTTATAACGTATTACGTTATATGGTATAACGTTATAACGTATTACGTTATATGGTATTACGTTATAACGTATTGCGTTATATGGTATAACGTCGTAACGTATTACGTTATATGGTATTACGTTATAACGTATTACGTTATATGGTATAACGTTATAACGTATTACGTTATATGGTATTACGTTATAACGTATTACGTTATATGGTATAACGTTATAACGTATTACGTTATATGGTATTACGTCAAAACGTATTACGTTATATGGTATTACGTCAAAACGTATTACGTTATATGGTATAACGTTTATAACGTATTACGTTATATGGTATTATGTTATAACGTATTACGTTATATGGTATAACGTTATAACGTATTACGTTATATGGTATAACGTTATGTGGTATAACGTTATAACGTATTACCTTATATGGTATTACGTCATATGGTATAACGTTATAACGTATTACGTTATATGGTATCACGTTATAACGTATTACGTTATATGGTATAACGTTATAACGTATTACGTTATATGGTATTACGTTATAACGTATTACGTTATATGGTATAACGTTATAACGTATTACGTTATATGGTATTACGTTATAACGTATTACGTTATATGGTATAACGTTATAACGTATTACGTTATATGGTATTACGTTATAACGTATTACGTTATATGGTATAACGTTATAACGTATTAGGTTATATGGTATTACGTCATAACGTAACACGTTATATGGTATAACGTTATAACGTATTACGTTATATGGTATAACGTTATAACGTATTACGTTATATGGTATAACGTTATGTGGTATAACGTTATAACGTATTACCTTATATGGTATTACGTCATATGGTATAACGTTATAACGTATTACGTTATATGGTATCACGTTATAACGTATTACGTTATATGGTATTATCTCACAACGTATTACGTTATATGGTATAACGTTATAACGTATTACGTTATATGGTATTACGTTATAACGTATTACGTTATATGGTATAACGTTATAACGTATTACGTTATATGGTATAACGTTATGTGGTATAACGTTATAACGTATTACGTTATATGGTATAACGTTATAACGTATCACCTTATATGTTATAACGTCATATGGTATAACGTTATAACGTATTACGTTATATGGTATCACGTTATAACGTATTACGTTATATGGTATTATGTCACAACGTATTACGTTATATGGTATAACGTTATAACGTATTACGTTATATGGTATAACGTTATAACGTATCACCTTATATGTTATAACGTCATATGGTATAACGTTATAACGTATTACGTTATATGGTATCACGTTATAACGTATTACGTTATATGGTATTATGTCACAACGTATTACGTTATATGGTATAACGTTATAACGTATTACGTTATATTGTATTACGTCATATCGTATTACGTTATATGGTATAACGTTATAACGTTTTACCTTATACGGTATAACGTTATAACGTATTACGTTATATGGTATAACGTTATAACGTATTACGATATATGGTATAACGTTATAACGTATTACGTTATATGGTATAACGTTATAACGTATTTCGTTATATGGTATAACGTTATGTGGTATAACGTTATAACGTATTACCTTATATGGTATTACGTCAAAACGTATTACATTATATGGTATAACGACATAACGTATTACGTTATATGGTATTATGTCACAACGTATTACGTTATATGGTATAACGTTATAACGTATTACGTTATATTGTATTACGTCATAAAGTATTACGTTATATGGTATAACGTTATAACGTATTACGTTATATGGTATCACGTTATAACGTATTACGTTATATGGTATTACCTCACAACGTATTACGTTATATGGTATAACGTTATAACGTATTACGTTATATGGTATTACGTCAAAACGTATTACGTTATATGGTATAACGTTTTTAACGTATTACGTTATATGGTATTACGTCAAAACGTATTACGTTATATGGTATTACGTCAAAACGTATTACGTTATATGGTATAACGTTATGTGGTATAACGTTATAACGTATTACCTTATATGGTATTACGTCATATGGTATAACGTTATAACGTATTACGTTATATGGTATCACGTTATAACGTATTACGTTATATGGTATTATGTCACAACGTATTACGTTATATGGTATAACGTTATAACGTATTACGTTATATGGTATAACGTTATAACGTATTACGTTATATGGTATAACGTTATGTGGTATAACGTTATAACGTATTACCTTATATGGTATTACGTCATATGGTATAACGTTATAACGTATTACGTTATATGGTATCACGTTATAACGTATTACGTTATATGGTATAACGTTATAACGTATTACCTTATATGGTATAACGTCATATGGTATAACGTCGTAACGTATTACGTTATATGGTATTACGTTATAACGTATTACGTTATATGGTATAACGTTATAACGTATTACGTTATATGGTATTACGTTATAACGTATTACGTTATAGTGTATAACGTTATAACGTATTACGTTATATGGTATTACGTCAAAACGTATTACGTTATATGGTATAACGTTTATAACGTATTACGTTATATGGTATTATGTTATAACGTATTACGTTATATGGTATAACGTTATAACGTATTACGTTATATGGTATAACGTTATGTGGTATAACGTTATAACGTATTACCTTATATGGTATTACGTCATATGGTATAACGTTATAACGTATTACGTTATATGGTATCACGTTATAACGTATTACGTTATATGGTATAACGTTATAACGTATTACGTTATATGGTATTACGTTATAACGTATTACGTTATATGGTATAACGTTATAACGTATTACGTTATATGGTATTACGTTATAACGTATTACGTTATATGGTATAACGTTATAACGTATTACGTTATATGGTATTACGTTATAACGTATTACGTTATATGGTATAACGTTATAACGTATTACGTTATATGGTATTACGTCATAACGTAACACGTTATATGGTATAACGTTATAACGTATTACGTTATATTGTATTACGTCATAACGTATTACGTTATATGGTATAACGTTATAACGTATTACGTTATATGCTATCACGTTATAACGTATTACGTTATATGGTATTACCTCACAACGTATTACGTTATATGGAATAACGTTATAACGTATTACGTTATATGGTATAACGTTATAACGTATTACGTTATATGGTATTACGTTATAACGTATTACGTTATATGGTATAACGTTATAACGTATTACGTTATATGGTATAACGTTATAACGTATTACGTTATATGGTATTACTTTATAACGTATTACCTTATATGGTATTACGTCAACACGTATTACGTTATATGGTATAACGTTTTTAACGTATTACGTTATATGGTATAACGTTATAACGTATTACGTTATATGGTATAACGTTATAACGTATTACCTTATATGGTATAACGTCATATGGTATAACGTCGTAACGTATTACGTTATATGGTATTACGTTATAACGTATTACGTTATATGGTATAACGTTATAACGTATTACGTTATATGGTATTACGTTATAACGTATTACGTTATATGGTATAACGTTATAACGTATTACGTTATATGGTATTACGTCAAAACGTATTACGTTATATGGTATAACGTTTTTAACGTATTACGTTATATGGTATTACGTTATAACGTATTACGTTATATGGTATAACGTTATAACGTATTACGATATATGGTATAACGTTATAACGTATTACGTTATATGGTATAACGTTATAACGTATTACGTTATATGGTATAACGTTATGTGGTATAACGTTATAACGTATTACCTTATATGGTATTACGTCATATGGTATAACGTTATAACGTATTACGTTATATGGTATCACGTTATAACGTATTACGTTATATGGTATTACCTCACAACGTATTACGTTATATGGTATAACGTTATAACGTATTACGTTATATGGTATTACGTTATAACGTATTACGTTATATGGTATAACGTTATAACGTATTATGTTATATGGTATAACGTTATGTGGTATAACGTTATAACGTATTACCTTATATGGTATTACGTCATATGGTATAACGCTATAACGTATTACCTTATATGGTATTACGTCAAATGGTATAACGTTATAACGTATTACGTTATATGGTATCACGTTATAACGTATTACGTTATATGGTATTACCTCACAACGTATTACGTTATATGGAATAACGTTATAACGTATTACGTTATATGGTATAACGTTATAACGTATTACCTTATATGGTATAACGTCATATGGTATAACGTTATAACGTATTACGTTATATTGTATTACGTTATAACGTATTACGTTATATGGTCTAACGTTATAACGTATTACCTTATATGGTATTACGTCATATGGTATAACGTTATAACGTATTACGTTATATGGTATCACGTTATAACGTATTACGTTATATGGTATTACCTCACAACGTATTACGTTATATGGAATAACGTTATAACGTATTACGTTATATGGTATAACGTTATAACGTATTACCTTATATGGTATAACGTCATATGGTATAACGTTATAACGTATTACGTTATATTGTATTACGATATAACGTATTACGTTATATGGTATAACGTTATAACGTATTACGTTATATGGTATTACGTTATAACGTATTGCGTTATATGGTATAACGTTTTTAACGTATTACGTTATATGGTATTACGTTATAACGTATTACGTTATATGGAATAACGTTATAACGTATTACGTTATATGGTATAACGTTATAACGTATTACCTTATATGGTATAACGTCATATGGTATAACGTTATAACGTATTACGTTATATTGTATTACGTTATAACGTATTACGTTATATGGTATAACGTTATAACGTATTACGTTATATGGTATTACGTTATAACGTATTGCGTTATATGGTATAACGTCGTAACGTATTACGTTATATGGTATTACGTTATAACGTATTACGTTATATGGTATAACGTTATAACGTATTACGTTATATGGTATTACGTTATAACGTATTACGTTATATGGTATAACGTTATAACGTATTACGTTATATGGTATTACGTCAAAACGTATTACGTTATATGGTATAACGTTTTTAACGTATTACGTTATATGGTATTACGTTATAACGTATTACGTTATATGGTATAACGTTATAACGTATTACGATATATGGTATAACGTTATAACGTATTACGTTATATGGTATAACGTTATAACGTATTACGTTATATGGTATAACGTTATGTGGTATAACGTTATAACGTATTACCTTATATGGTATTACGTCATATGGTATAACGTTATAACGTATTACGTTATATGGTATCACGTTATAACGTATTACGTTATATCGTATTACCTCACAACGTATTACGTTATATGGTATAACGTTATAACGTATTACGTTATATGGTATTACGTTATAACGTATTACGTTATATGGTATAACGTTATAACGTATTACGTTATATGGTATAACGTTATGTGGTATAACGTTATAACGTATTACCTTATATGGTATTACGTCATATGGTATAACGTTATAACGTATTACGTTATATGGTATCACGTTATAACGTATTACGTTATATGGTATTACCTCACAACGTATTACGTTATATGGAATAACGTTATAACGTATTACGTTATATGGTATAACGTTATAACGTATTACCTTATATGGTATAACGTCATATGGTATAACGTTATAACGTATTACGTTATATTGTATTACGTTATAACGTATTACGTTATATGGTCTAACGTTATAACGTATTACCTTATATGGTATTACGTCATATGGTATAACGTTATAACGTATTACGTTATATGGTATCACGTTATAACGTATTACGTTATATGGTATTACCTCACAACGTATTACGTTATATGGAATAACGTTATAACGTATTACGTTATATGGTATAACGTTATAACGTATTACCTTATATGGTATAACGTCATATGGTATAACGTTATAACGTATTACGTTATATTGTATTACGTTATAACGTATTACGTTATATGGTATAACGTTATAACGTATTACGTTATATGGTATTACGTTATAACGTATTGCGTTATATGGTATAACGTTTTTAACGTATTACGTTATATGGTATTACGTTATAACGTATTACGTTATATGGAATAACGTTATAACGTATTACGTTATATGGTATAACGTTATAACGTATTACCTTATATGGTATAACGTCATATGGTATAACGTTATAACGTATTACGTTATATTGTATTACGTTATAACGTATTACGTTATATGGTATAACGTTATAACGTATTACGTTATATGGTATTACGTTATAACGTATTGCGTTATATGGTATAACGTTTTTAACGTATTACGTTATATGGTATTACGTTATAACGTATTACGTTATATGGTATAACGTTATAACGTATTACGTTATATGGTATAACGTTATAACGTATTACCTTATATGGTATAACGTCATATGGTATAACGTCATATGGTATAACGTCGTAACGTATTACGTTATATGGTATTACGTTATAACGTATTACGTTATATGGTATAACGTTATAACGTATTACGTTATATGGTATTACGTTATAACGTATTACGTTATATGGTATAACGTCATAACGTATTACGTTATATGGTATTACGTCAAAACGTATTACGTTATATGGTATAACGTTTTTAACGTATTACGTTATATGGTATTACGTTATAACGTATTACGTTATATGGTATAACGTTATAACGTATTACGATATATGGTATAACGTTATAACGTATTACGCTATATGGTATAACGTTATAACGTATTACGTTATATGGTATAACGTTATGTGGTATAACGTTATAACGTATTACCTTATATGGTATTACGTCATATGGTATAACGTTATAACGTATTACGTTATATGGTATCACGTTATAACGTATTACGTTATATGGTATTACCTCACAACGTATTACGTTATATGGTATTACCTCACAACGTATTACGTTATATGGTATAACGTTATAACGTATTACGTTATATGGTATAACGTTATAACGTATCACCTTATATGTTATAACGTCATATGCTATAACGTTATAACGTATTACGTTATATGGTATCACGTTATAACGTATTACGTTATATGGTATTATGTCACAACGTATTACGTTATGTGGTATAACGTTATAACGTATTACGTTACATTGTATTACGTCATAACGTATTACGTTATATGGTATAACGTTATAACGTTTTACCTTATACGGTATAACGTTATAACGTATTACGTTATATGGTATAACGTTATAACGTATTACGATATATGGTATAACGTTATAACGTATTACGTTATATGGTATAACGTTATAACGTATTTCGTTATATGGTATAACGTTATGTGGTATAACGTTATAACGTATTACCTTATATGGTATTACGTCATATGGTATAACGTTATAACGTATTACGTTATATGGTATCACGTTATAACGTATTACGTTATATGGTATTACCTCACAACGTATTACGTTATATGGTATAACGTTATAACGTATTACGTTATATGGTATTACGTCAAAACGTATTACGTTATATGGTATAACGTTTTTAACGTATTACGTTATATGGTATTACGTCAAAACTTATTACGTTATATGGTATTACGTCAAAACGTATTACGTTATATGGTATTACCTCACAACGTATTACGTTATATGGTATAACGTTATAACGTATTACGTTATATGGTATTACGTTATAACGTATTACGTTATATGGTATAACGTTATAACGTATTACCTTATATGGTATAACGTCATATGGTATAACGTCGTAACGTATTACGTTATATGGTATTACGTTATAACGTATTACGTTATATGGTATAACGTTATAACGTATTACGTTATATGGTATAACGTTATAACGTATTACGTTATATGGTATAACGTTATGTGGTATAACGTTATAACGTATTACCTTATATGGTATTACGTCATATGGTATAACGTTATAACGTATTACGTTATATGGTATCACGTTATAACGTATTACGTTATATGGTATTATGTCACAACGTATTACGTTATATGGTATAACGTTATAACGTATTACGTTATATGGTATAACGTTATAACGTATTACGTTATATGGTATAACGTTATGTGGTATAACGTTATAACGTATTACCTTATATGGTATTACGTCATATGGTATAACGTTATAACGTATTACGTTATATGGTATCACGTTATAACGTATTACGTTATATGGTATAACGTTATAACGTATTACCTTATATGGTATAACGTCATATGGTATAACGTCGTAACGTATTACGTTATATGGTATTACGTTATAACGTATTACGTTATATGGTATAACGTTATAACGTATTACGTTATATGGTATTACGTTATAACGTATTACGTTATATGGTATAACGTTATAACGTATTACGTTATATGGTATTACGTCAAAACGTATTACGTTATATGGTATAACGTTTTTAACGTATTACGTTATATGGTATAACGTTATGTGGTATAACGTTATAACGTATTACCTTATATGGTATTACGTCATATGGTATAACGTTATAACGTATTACGTTATATGGTATCACGTTATAACGTATTACGTTATATGGTATTACCTCACTACGTATTACGTTATATGGAATAACGTTATAACGTATTACGTTATATGGTATAACGTTATAACGTATTACCTTATATGGTATAACGTCATATGGTATAACGTTATAACGTATTACGTTATATGGTATTACGTTATAACGTATTACGTTATATGGTATAACGTTATAACGTATTACGTTATATGGTATTACGTTATAACGTATTACGTTATATGGTATAACGTTATAACGTATTACGTTATATGGTATTACGTCATAACGTAACACGTTATATGGTATAACGTTATAACGTATTACGTTATATTGAATTACGTCATAACGTATTACGTTATATGGTATAACGTTATAACGTTTTACCTTATACGGTATAACGTTATAACGTATTACGTTATATGGTATAACGTTATGTGGAATAACGTTATAACGTATTACCTTATATGGTATTACGTCATATGGTATAACGTTATAACGTATTACGTTATATGGTATCACGTTATAACGTATTACGTTATATGGTATTACCTCACAACGTATTACGTTATATGGAATAACGTTATAACGTATTACGTTATATGGTATAACGTTATAACGTATTACCTTATATGGTATAACGTCATATGGTATAACGTTATAACGTATTACGTTATATTGTATTACGTTATAACGTATTACGTTATATGGTATAACGTTATAACGTATTACCTTATATGGTATTACGTCATATGGTATAACGTTATAACGTATTACGTTATATGGTATCACGTTATAACGTATTACGTTATATGGTATTACCTCACAACGTATTACGTTATATGGAATAACGTTATAACGTATTACGTTATATGGTATAACGTTATAACGTATTACCTTATATGGTATAACGTCATATGGTATAACGTTATAACGTATTACGTTATATTGTATTACGTTATAACGTATTACGTTATATGGTATAACGTTATAACGTATTACGTTATATGGTGTTACGTTATAACGTATTGCGTTATATGGTATAACGTTTTTAACGTATTACGTTATATGGTATTACGTTATAACGTATTACGTTATATGGTATAACGTTATAACGTATTACGTTATATGGTATAACGTTATAACGTATTACCTTATATGGTATAACGTCACATGGTATAACGTCGTAACGTATTACGTTATATGGTATTACGTTATAACGTATTACGTTATATGGTATAACGTTATAACGTATTACGTTATATGGTATTACGTTATAACGTATTACGTTATATGGTATAACGTCATAACGTATTACGTTATATGGTATTACGTCAAAACGTATTACGTTATATGGTATAACGTTTTTAACGTATTACGTTATATGGTATTACGTTATAACGTATTACGTTATATGGTATAACGTTATAACGTATTACGATATATGGTATAACGTTATAACGTATTACGCTATATGGTATAACGTTATAACGTATTACGTTATATGGTATAACGTTATGTGGTATAACGTTATAACGTATTACCTTATATGGTATTACGTCATATGGTATAACGTTATAACGTATTACGTTATATAGTATCACGTTATAACGTATTACGTTATATGGTATTACCTCACAACGTATTACGTTATATGGTATAACGTTATAACGTATTACGTTATATGGTATAACGTTGTAACGTATCACCTTATATGTTATAACGTCATATGGTATAACGTTATAACGTATTACGTTATATGGTATCACGTTATAACGTATTACGTTATATGGTATTATGTCACAACGTATTACGTTATATGGTATAACGTTATAACGTATTACGTTATATGGTATTACGTTATAACGTATTACGTTATATGGTATAACGTTATAACGTATTACGTTATATGGTATTACGTCATAACGTAACACGTTATATGGAATAACGTTATAACGTATTACGTTATATTGTATTACGTCATAACGTATTACGTTATATGGTATAACGTTATAACGTTTTACCTTATATGGTATAACGTTATAACGTATTACGTTATATGGTATAACGTTATAACGTACTACGATATATGGTATAACGTTATAACGTATTACGTTATATGGTATAACGTTATAACGTATTTCGTTATATGGTATAACGTTATGTGGTATAACGTTATAACGTATTACCTTATATGGTATTACGTCATATGGTATAACGTTATAACGTATTACGTTATATGGTATCACGTTATAACGTATTACGTTATATGGTATTACCTCACAACGTATTACGTTATATGGTATAACGTTATAACGTATTACGTTATATGGTATTACGTCAAAACGTATTACGTTATATGGTATAACGTTTTTAACGTATTACGTTATATGGTATTACGTCAAAACGTATTACGTTATATGGTATTACGTCAAAACGTATTACGTTATATGGTATTACCTCACAACGTATTACGTTATATGGTATAACGTTTTTAACGTATTACGTTATATGGTATTACGTCAAAACGTATTACGTTATATGGTATTACGTCAAAACGTATTACGTTATATGGTATTACCTCACAACGTATTACGTTATATGGTATAACGTTATAACGTATTACGATATATGGTATAACGCTATAACGTATTACGTTATATGGTATAACGTTATAACGTATTTCGTTATATGGTATAACGTTATGTGGTATAACGTTATAACGTATTACCTTATATGGTATTACGTCATATGGTATAACGTTATAACGTATTACGTTATATGGTATCACGTTATAACGTATTACGATATATGGTATTATGTCACAACGTATTATGTTATATGGTATAACGTTATAACGTATTACGTTATATGGTATAACGTTATAACGTATTACGTTATATGGTATAACGTTATAACGTATTACGTTATATGGTATAACGTTATGTGGTATAACGTTATAACGTATTACCTTATATGGTATTACGTCATATGGTATAACGTTATAACGTATTACGTTATATGGTATCACGTTATAACGTATTACGTTATGTGGTACTACCTCACAACGTATTACGTTATATGGTATTACCTCACAACGTATTACGTTATATGGTATCACGTTATAACGTATTACGTTATATGGTATCACGTTATAACGTATTACGTTATATGGTATTACGTTATAACGTATTACGTTATATGGTATAACGTTATAACGTATTACCTTATATGGTATAACGTCATATGGTATAACGTTATAACGTATTACGTTATATGGTATTACGTTATAACGTATTACGTTATATGGTATAACGTTATAACGTATTACGTTATATGGTATTACGTTATAACGTATTACGTTATATGGTATTACGTCATAACGTATTACGTTATATGGTATAACGTTATAACGTTTTACCTTATATGGTATAACGTTATAACGTATTACGTTATATGGTATAACGTTATAACGTATTACGATATATGGTATAACGTTATAACGTATTACGTTATATGGTATAACGTTATAACGTATTACGTTATATGGTATAACGTTATGTGGTATAACGTTATAACGTATTACCTTATATGGTATTACGTCATATGGTATAACGTTATAACGTATTACGTTATATGGTATTACGTTATAACGTATTACGTTATATGGTATAACGTTATAACGTATTACGTTATATGGTATAACGTTATAACGTATTACGTTATATGGTATAACGTTATAACGTATTACGTTATATGGTATTACGTTATAACGTAATACGTTATATGGTATAACGTTATAACGTATTACGTTATATGGTATAACGTTATGTGGTATAACGTTATAACGTATTACCTTATATGGTATTACGTCATATGGTATAACGTTATAACGTATTACGTTATATGGTATCACGTTATAACGTATTACGTTATATGGTATTATGGCACAACGTATTACGTTATATGGTATAACGTTATAACGTATTACGTTATATGGTATAACGTTATAACGTATTACCTTATATGGTATTACGTCATATGGTATAACGTTATAACGTATTACGTTATATGGTATCACGTTATAACGTATTACGTTATGTGGTATTACCTCACAACGTATTACGTTATATGGTATTACCTCACAACGTATTACGTTATATGGTATCACGTTATAACGTATTACGTTATATGGTATTACCTCACAACGTATTACGTTATATGGAATAACGTTATAACGTATTACGTTATATGGTATTACGTTATAACGTATTACGTTATATGGTATAACGTTATAACGTATTACCTTATATGGTATAACGTCATATGGTATAACGTTATAACGTATTACGTTATATGGTATTACGTTATAACGTATTACGTTATATGGTATAACGTTATAACGTATTACGTTATATGGTATTACGTTATAACGTATTACGTTATATGGTATTACGTCATAACGTATTACGTTATATGGTATAACGTTATAACGTTTTACCTTATATGGTATAACGTTATAACGTATTACGTTACATGGTATTACGTTATAACGTATTACGTTATATGGTATTACGTTATAACGTAATACGTTATATAGTATAACGTTATAACGTATTACGTTATATGGTATAACGTTATAACGTATTACGTTATATGGTATCACGTTATAACGTATTAGGTTATATGGTATAACGTCATAACGTATTACGTTATATGGTATAACGTTTTTAACGTATTGCGTTATATGGTATTACGTCATAACGTAACACGTTATATGGTATAACGTTATAACGTATTACGTTATATGGTATAACGTTATAACGTATTACGTTATATGGTATAACGTTATGTGGTATAACGTTATAACGTATTACCTTATATGGTATTACGTCATATGGTATAACGTTATAACGTATTACGTTATATGGTATCACGTTATAACGTATTACGTTATATGGTATTACCTCACTACGTATTACGTTATATGGAATAACGTTATAACGTATTACGTTATATGGTATAACGTTATAACGTATTACCTTATATGGTATAACGTCATATGGTATAACGTTATAACGTATTACGTTATATGGTATTACGTTATAACGTATTACGTTATATGGTATAACGTTATAACGTATTACGTTATATGGTATTACCTCACAACGTATTACGTTATATGGAATAACGTTATAACGTATTACGTTATATGGTATAACGTTATAACGTATTACCTTATATGGTATAACGTCATATGGTATAACGTTATAACGTATTACGTTATATTGTATTACGTTATAACGTATTACGTTATATGGTATAACGTTATAACGTATTACGTTATATGGTGTTACGTTATAACGTATTGCGTTATATGGTATAACGTTTTTAACGTATTACGTTATATGGTATTACGTTATAACGTATTACGTTATATGGTATAACGTTATAACGTATTACGTTATATGGTATAACGTTATAACGTATTACCTTATATGGTATAACGTCACATGGTATAAAGTCGTAACGTATTACGTTATATGGTATTACGTTATAACGTATTACGTTATATGGTATAACGTTATAACGTATTACGTTATATGGTATTACGTTATAACGTATTACGTTATATGGTATAACGTCATAACGTATTACGTTATATGGTATTACGTCAAAACGTATTACGTTATATGGTATAACGTTTTTAACGTATTACGTTATATGGTATTACGTTATAACGTATTACGTTATATGGTATAACGTTATAACGTATTACGATATATGGTATAACGTTATAACGTATTACGCTATATGGTATAACGTTATAACGTATTACGTTATATGGTATAACGTTATGTGGTATAACGTTATAACGTATTACCTTATATGGTATTACGTCATATGGTATAACGTTATAACGTATTACGTTATATAGTATCACGTTATAACGTATTACGTTATATGGTATTACCTCACAACGTATTACGTTATATGGTATAACGTTATAACGTATTACGTTATATGGTATAACGTTGTAACGTATCACCTTATATGTTATAACGTCATATGGTATAACGTTATAACGTATTACGTTATATGGTATCACGTTATAACGTATTACGTTATATGGTATTATGTCACAACGTATTACGTTATATGGTATAACGTTATAACGTATTACGTTATATGGTATTACGTTATAACGTATTACGTTATATGGTATAACGTTATAACGTATTACGTTATATGGTATTACGTCATAACGTAACACGTTATATGGAATAACGTTATAACGTATTACGTTATATTGTATTACGTCATAACGTATTACGTTATATGGTATAACGTTATAACGTTTTACCTTATATGGTATAACGTTATAACGTATTACGTTATATGGTATAACGTTATAACGTACTACGATATATGGTATAACGTTATAACGTATTACGTTATATGGTATAACGTTATAACGTATTTCGTTATATGGTATAACGTTATGTGGTATAACGTTATAACGTATTACCTTATATGGTATTACGTCATATGGTATAACGTTATAACGTATTACGTTATATGGTATCACGTTATAACGTATTACGTTATATGGTATTACCTCACAACGTATTACGTTATATGGTATAACGTTATAACGTATTACGTTATATGGTATTACGTCAAAACGTATTACGTTATATGGTATAACGTTTTTAACGTATTACGTTATATGGTATTACGTCAAAACGTATTACGTTATATGGTATTACGTCAAAACGTATTACGTTATATGGTATTACCTCACAACGTATTACGTTATATGGTATAACGTTTTTAACGTATTACGTTATATGGTATTACGTCAAAACGTATTACGTTATATGGTATTACGTCAAAACGTATTACGTTATATGGTATTACCTCACAACGTATTACGTTATATGGTATAACGTTATAACGTATTACGATATATGGTATAACGCTATAACGTATTACGTTATATGGTATAACGTTATAACGTATTTCGTTATATGGTATAACGTTATGTGGTATAACGTTATAACGTATTACCTTATATGGTATTACGTCATATGGTATAACGTTATAACGTATTACGTTATATGGTATCACGTTATAACGTATTACGATATATGGTATTATGTCACAACGTATTATGTTATATGGTATAACGTTATAACGTATTACGTTATATGGTATAACGTTATAACGTATTACGTTATATGGTATAACGTTATAACGTATTACGTTATATGGTATAACGTTATGTGGTATAACGTTATAACGTATTACCTTATATGGTATTACGTCATATGGTATAACGTTATAACGTATTACGTTATATGGTATCACGTTATAACGTATTACGTTATGTGGTACTACCTCACAACGTATTACGTTATATGGTATTACCTCACAACGTATTACGTTATATGGTATCACGTTATAACGTATTACGTTATATGGTATCACGTTATAACGTATTACGTTATATGGTATTACCTCACAACGTATTACGTTATATGGAATAACGTTATAACGTATTACGTTATATGGTATTACGTTATAACGTATTACGTTATATGGTATAACGTTATAACGTATTACCTTATATGGTATAACGTCATATGGTATAACGTTATAACGTATTACGTTATATGGTATTACGTTATAACGTATTACGTTATATGGTATAACGTTATAACGTATTACGTTATATGGTATTACGTTATAACGTATTACGTTATATGGTATTACGTCATAACGTATTACGTTATATGGTATAACGTTATAACGTTTTACCTTATATGGTATAACGTTATAACGTATTACGTTATATGGTATAACGTTATAACGTATTACGATATATGGTATAACGTTATAACGTATTACGTTATATGGTATAACGTTATAACGTATTACGTTATATGGTATAACGTTATGTGGTATAACGTTATAACGTATTACCTTATATGGTATTACGTCATATGGTATAACGTTATAACGTATTACGTTATATGGTATTACGTTATAACGTATTACGTTATATGGTATAACGTTATAACGTATTACGTTATATGGTATAACGTTATAACGTATTACGTTATATGGTATAACGTTATAACGTATTACGTTATATGGTATTACGTTATAACGTAATACGTTATATGGTATAACGTTATAACGTATTACGTTATATGGTATAACGTTATGTGGTATAACGTTATAACGTATTACCTTATATGGTATTACGTCATATGGTATAACGTTATAACGTATTACGTTATATGGTATCACGTTATAACGTATTACGTTATATGGTATTATGGCACAACGTATTACGTTATATGGTATAACGTTATAACGTATTACGTTATATGGTATAACGTTATAACGTATTACCTTATATGGTATTACGTCATATGGTATAACGTTATAACGTATTACGTTATATGGTATCACGTTATAACGTATTACGTTATGTGGTATTACCTCACAACGTATTACGTTATATGGTATTACCTCACAACGTATTACGTTATATGGTATCACGTTATAACGTATTACGTTATATGGTATTACCTCACAACGTATTACGTTATATGGAATAACGTTATAACGTATTACGTTATATGGTATTACGTTATAACGTATTACGTTATATGGTATAACGTTATAACGTATTACCTTATATGGTATAACGTCATATGGTATAACGTTATAACGTATTACGTTATATGGTATTACGTTATAACGTATTACGTTATATGGTATAACGTTATAACGTATTACGTTATATGGTATTACGTTATAACGTATTACGTTATATGGTATTACGTCATAACGTATTACGTTATATGGTATAACGTTATAACGTTTTACCTTATATGGTATAACGTTATAACGTATTACGTTACATGGTATTACGTTATAACGTATTACGTTATATGGTATTACGTTATAACGTAATACGTTATATAGTATAACGTTATAACGTATTACGTTATATGGTATAACGTTATAACGTATTACGTTATATGGTATCACGTTATAACGTATTAGGTTATATGGTATAACGTCATAACGTATTACGTTATATGGTATAACGTTTTTAACGTATTGCGTTATATGGTATTACGTCATAACGTAACACGTTATATGGTATAACGTTATAACGTATTACGTTATATGGTATAACGTTATAACGTATTACGTTATATGGTATAACGTTATGTGGTATAACGTTATAACGTATTACCTTATATGGTATTACGTCATATGGTATAACGTTATAACGTATTACGTTATATGGTATCACGTTATAACGTATTACGTTATATGGTATTACCTCACTACGTATTACGTTATATGGAATAACGTTATAACGTATTACGTTATATGGTATAACGTTATAACGTATTACCTTATATGGTATAACGTCATATGGTATAACGTTATAACGTATTACGTTATATGGTATTACGTTATAACGTATTACGTTATATGGTATAACGTTATAACGTATTACGTTATATGGTATTACGTTATAACGTATTACGTTATATGGTATAACGTTATAACGTATTACGTTATATGGTATTACGTCATAACGTAACACGTTATATGGTATAACGTTATAACGTATTACGTTATATTGAATTACGTCATAACGTATTACGTTATATGGTATAACGTTATAACGTTTTACCTTATATGGTATAACGTTATAACGTATTACGTTATATGGTATAACGTTATGTGGTATAACGTTATAACGTATTACCTTATATGGTATTACGTCATATGGTATAACGTTATAACGTATTACGTTATATGGTATCACGTTATAACGTATTACGTTATATGGTATTACCTCACAACGTATTACGTTATATGGAATAACGTTATAACGTATTACGTTATATGGTATAACGTTATAACGTATTACCTTATATGGTATTACGTCATATGGTATAACGTTATAACGTATTACGTTATATGGTATCACGTTATAACGTATTACGTTATATGGTATTACCTCACAACGTATTACGTTATATGGTATAACGTTATAACGTATTACGTTATATGGTATTACGTTATAACGTATTACGTTATATGGTATAACGTTATAACGTATTACGTTATATGGTATAACGTTATAACGTATTACCTTATATGGTATAACGTCATATGGTATAACGTCGTAACGTATTACGTTATATGGTATTACGTTATAACGTATTACGTTATATGGTGTTACGTTATAACGTATTGCGTTATATGGTATAACGTTTTTAACGTATTACGTTATATGGTATTACGTTATAACGTATTACGTTATATGGTATAACGTTATAACGTATTACGTTATATGGTATTACGTTATAACGTATTACGTTATATGGTATAACGTTATAACGTATTACGTTATATGGTATTACGTCATAACGTAACACGTTATATGGTATAACGTTATAACGTATTACGTTATATTGAATTACGTCATAACGTATTACGTTATATGGTATAACGTTATAACGTTTTACCTTATATGGTATAACGTTATAACGTATTACGTTATATGGTATAACGTTATGTGGTATAACGTTATAACGTATTACCTTATATGGTATTACGTCATATGGTATAACGTTATAACGTATTACGTTATATGGTATCACGTTATAACGTATTACGTTATATGGTATTACCTCACAACGTATTACGTTATATGGAATAACGTTATAACGTATTACGTTATATGGTATTACGTCATAACGTAACACGTTATATGGTATAACGTTATAACGTATTACGTTATATTGAATTACGTCATAACGTATTACGTTATATGGTATAACGTTATAACGTTTTACCTTATATGGTATAACGTTATAACGTATTACGTTATATGGTATAACGTTATGTGGTATAACGTTATAACGTATTACCTTATATGGTATTACGTCATATGGTATAACGTTATAACGTATTACGTTATATGGTATAACGTTATAACGTATTACCTTATATGGTATAACGTCATATGGTATAACGTCAAAACGTATTACGTTATATGGTATTACCTCACAACGTATTACGTTATATGGTATAACGTTATAACGTATTACGTTATATGGTATAACGTTATGTGGTATAACGTTATAACGTATTACCTTATATGGTATTACGTCATATGGTATAACGTTATAACGTATTACGTTATATGGTATCACGTTATAACGTATTACGTTATATGGTGTTATGTCACAACGTATTACGTTATATGGTATAACGTTATAACGTATTACGTTATATGGTATAACGTTATAACGTATTACGTTATATGGTATAACGTTATGTGGTATAACGTTATAACGTATTACCTTATATGGTATTACGTCATATGGTATAACGTTATAACGTATTACGTTATATGGTATCACGTTATAACGTATTACGTTATATGGTATAACGTTATAACGTATTACCTTATATGGTATAACGTCATATGGTATAACGTCGTAACGTATTACGTTATATGGTATTACGTTATAACGTATTACGTTATATGGTATAACGTTATAACGTATTACGTTATATGGTATTACGTTATAACGTATTACGTTATATGGTATAACGTTATAACGTATTACGTTATATGGTATTACGTCAAAACGTATTACGTTATATGGTATAACGTTTTTAACGTATTACGTTATATGGTATAACGTTATGTGGTATAACGTTATAACGTATTACCTTATATGGTATTACGTCATATGGTATAACGTTATAACGTATTACGTTATATGGTATCACGTTATAACGTATTACGTTATATGGTATTACCTCACTACGTATTACGTTATATGGAATAACGTTATAACGTATTACGTTATATGGTATAACGTTATAACGTATTACCTTATATGGTATAACGTCATATGGTATAACGTTATAACGTATTACGTTATATGGTATTACGTTATAACGTATTACGTTATATGGTATAACGTTATAACGTATTACGTTATATGGTATTACGTTATAACGTATTACGTTATATGGTATAACGTTATAACGTATTACGTTATATGGTATTACGTCATAACGTAACACGTTATATGGTATAACGTTATAACGTATTACGTTATATTGAATTACGTCATAACGTATTACGTTATATGGTATAACGTTATAACGTTTTACCTTATACGGTATAACGTTATAACGTATTACGTTATATGGTATAACGTTATGTGGAATAACGTTATAACGTATTACCTTATATGGTATTACGTCATATGGTATAACGTTATAACGTATTACGTTATATGGTATCACGTTATAACGTATTACGTTATATGGTATTACCTCACAACGTATTACGTTATATGGAATAACGTTATAACGTATTACGTTATATGGTATAACGTTATAACGTATTACCTTATATGGTATAACGTCATATGGTATAACGTTATAACGTATTACGTTATATTGTATTACGTTATAACGTATTACGTTATATGGTATAACGTTATAACGTATTACCTTATATGGTATTACGTCATATGGTATAACGTTATAACGTATTACGTTATATGGTATCACGTTATAACGTATTACGTTATATGGTATTACCTCACAACGTATTACGTTATATGGAATAACGTTATAACGTATTACGTTATATGGTATAACGTTATAACGTATTACCTTATATGGTATAACGTCATATGGTATAACGTTATAACGTATTACGTTATATTGTATTACGTTATAACGTATTACGTTATATGGTATAACGTTATAACGTATTACGTTATATGGTGTTACGTTATAACGTATTGCGTTATATGGTATAACGTTTTTAACGTATTACGTTATATGGTATTACGTTATAACGTATTACGTTATATGGTATAACGTTATAACGTATTACGTTATATGGTATAACGTTATAACGTATTACCTTATATGGTATAACGTCACATGGTATAACGTCGTAACGTATTACGTTATATGGTATTACGTTATAACGTATTACGTTATATGGTATAACGTTATAACGTATTACGTTATATGGTATTACGTTATAACGTATTACGTTATATGGTATAACGTCATAACGTATTACGTTATATGGTATTACGTCAAAACGTATTACGTTATATGGTATAACGTTTTTAACGTATTACGTTATATGGTATTACGTTATAACGTATTACGTTATATGGTATAACGTTATAACGTATTACGATATATGGTATAACGTTATAACGTATTACGCTATATGGTATAACGTTATAACGTATTACGTTATATGGTATAACGTTATGTGGTATAACGTTATAACGTATTACCTTATATGGTATTACGTCATATGGTATAACGTTATAACGTATTACGTTATATAGTATCACGTTATAACGTATTACGTTATATGGTATTACCTCACAACGTATTACGTTATATGGTATAACGTTATAACGTATTACGTTATATGGTATAACGTTGTAACGTATCACCTTATATGTTATAACGTCATATGGTATAACGTTATAACGTATTACGTTATATGGTATAACGTTATAACGTATTACGTTATATGGTATTATGTCACAACGTATTACGTTATATGGTATAACGTTATAACGTATTACGTTATATGGTATTACGTTATAACGTATTACGTTATATGGTATAACGTTATAACGTATTACGTTATATGGTATTACGTCATAACGTAACACGTTATATGGAATAACGTTATAACGTATTACGTTATATTGTATTACGTCATAACGTATTACGTTATATGGTATAACGTTATAACGTTTTACCTTATATGGTATAACGTTATAACGTATTACGTTATATGGTATAACGTTATAACGTACTACGATATATGGTATAACGTTATAACGTATTACGTTATATGGTATAACGTTATAACGTATTTCGTTATATGGTATAACGTTATGTGGTATAACGTTATAACGTATTACCTTATATGGTATTACGTCATATGGTATAACGTTATAACGTATTACGTTATATGGTATCACGTTATAACGTATTACGTTATATGGTATTACCTCACAACGTATTACGTTATATGGTATAACGTTATAACGTATTACGTTATATGGTATTACGTCAAAACGTATTACGTTATATGGTATAACGTTTTTAACGTATTACGTTATATGGTATTACGTCAAAACGTATTACGTTATATGGTATTACGTCAAAACGTATTACGTTATATGGTATTACCTCACAACGTATTACGTTATATGGTATAACGTTTTTAACGTATTACGTTATATGGTATTACGTCAAAACGTATTACGTTATATGGTATTACGTCAAAACGTATTACGTTATATGGTATTACCTCACAACGTATTACGTTATATGGTATAACGTTATAACGTATTACGATATATGGTATAACGCTATAACGTATTACGTTATATGGTATAACGTTATAACGTATTTCGTTATATGGTATAACGTTATGTGGTATAACGTTATAACGTATTACCTTATATGGTATTACGTCATATGGTATAACGTTATAACGTATTACGTTATATGGTATCACGTTATAACGTATTACGATATATGGTATTATGTCACAACGTATTATGTTATATGGTATAACGTTATAACGTATTACGTTATATGGTATAACGTTATAACGTATTACGTTATATGGTATAACGTTATAACGTATTACGTTATATGGTATAACGTTATGTGGTATAACGTTATAACGTATTACCTTATATGGTATTACGTCATATGGTATAACGTTATAACGTATTACGTTATATGGTATCACGTTATAACGTATTACGTTATGTGGTATTACCTCACAACGTATTACGTTATATGGTATTACCTCACAACGTATTACGTTATATGGTATCACGTTATAACGTATTACGTTATATGGTATCACGTTATAACGTATTACGTTATATGGTATTACCTCACAACGTATTACGTTATATGGAATAACGTTATAACGTATTACGTTATATGGTATTACGTTATAACGTATTACGTTATATGGTATAACGTTATAACGTATTACCTTATATGGTATAACGTCATATGGTATAACGTTATAACGTATTACGTTATATGGTATTACGTTATAACGTATTACGTTATATGGTATAACGTTATAACGTATTACGTTATATGGTATTACGTTATAACGTATTACGTTATATGGTATTACGTCATAACGTATTACGTTATATGGTATAACGTTATAACGTTTTACCTTATATGGTATAACGTTATAACGTATTACGTTATATGGTATAACGTTATAACGTATTACGATATATGGTATAACGTTATAACGTATTACGTTATATGGTATAACGTTATAACGTATTACGTTATATGGTATAACGTTATGTGGTATAACGTTATAACGTATTACCTTATATGGTATTACGTCATATGGTATAACGTTATAACGTATTACGTTATATGGTATTACGTTATAACGTATTACGTTATATGGTATAACGTTATAACGTATTACGTTATATGGTATAACGTTATAACGTATTACGTTATATGGTATAACGTTATAACGTATTACGTTATATGGTATTACGTTATAACGTAATACGTTATATGGTATAACGTTATAACGTATTACGTTATATGGTATAACGTTATAACGTATTACGTTATATGGTATTATGGCACAACGTATTACGTTATATGGTATAACGTTATAACGTATTACGTTATATGGTATAACGTTATAACGTATTACCTTATATGGTATTACGTCATATGGTATAACGTTATAACGTATTACGTTATATGGTATCACGTTATAACGTATTACGTTATGTGGTATTACCTCACAACGTATTACGTTATATGGTATTACCTCACAACGTATTACGTTATATGGTATCACGTTATAACGTATTACGTTATATGGTATTACCTCACAACGTATTACGTTATATGGTATAACGTTATAACGTATTACGTTATATTGAATTACGTCATAACGTATTACGTTATATGGTATAACGTTATAACGTTTTACCTTATATGGTATAACGTTATAACGTATTACGTTATATGGTATTACGTCATAACGTATTACGTTATATGGTATAACGTTATAACGTATTACGTTATATGGTATAACGTTATAACGTATTACGTTATATGGTATTACGTTATAACGTATTACGTTATATGGTATTACGTCATAACGTATTACGTTATATGGTATAACGTTATAACGTTTTACCTTATATGGTATAACGTTATAACGTATTACGTTATATGGTATAACGTTATAACGTATTACGATATATGGTATAACGTTATAACGTATTACGTTATATGGTATAACGTTATAACGTATTACGTTATATGGTATAACGTTATGTGGTATAACGTTATAACGTATTACCTTATATGGTATTACGTCATATGGTATAACGTTATAACGTATTACGTTATATGGTATTACGTTATAACGTATTACGTCATATGGTATTACGTTATAACGTAATACGTTATATGGTATTACGTTATAACGTATTACGTTATATGGTATAACGTTATAACGTATTACGTTATATGGTATCACGTTATAACGTATTAGGTTATATGGTATAACGTCATAACGTATTACGTTATATGGTATAACGTTTTTAACGTATTGCGTTATATGGTATTACGTCATAACGTAACACGTTATATGGTATAACGTTATAACGTATTACGTTATATGGTATAACGTTATAACGTATTACGTTATATGGTATAACGTTATGTGGTATAACGTTATAACGTATTACCTTATATGGTATTACGTCATATGGTATAACGTTATAACGTATTACGTTATATGGTATCACGTTATAACGTATTACGTTATATGGTATTACCTCACTACGTATTACGTTATATGGAATAACGTTATAACGTATTACGTTATATGGTATAACGTTATAACGTATTACCTTATATGGTATAACGTCATATGGTATAACGTTATAACGTATTACGTTATATGGTATTACGTTATAACGTATTACGTTATATGGTATAACGTTATAACGTATTACGTTATATGGTATTACGTTATAACGTATTACGTTATATGGTATAACGTTATAACGTATTACGTTATATGGTATTACGTCATAACGTAACACGTTATATGGTATAACGTTATAACGTATTACGTTATATTGAATTACGTCATAACGTATTACGTTATATGGTATAACGTTATAACGTTTTACCTTATATGGTATAACGTTATAACGTATTACGTTATATGGTATAACGTTATGTGGTATAACGTTATAACGTATTACCTTATATGGTATTACGTCATATGGTATAACGTTATAACGTATTACGTTATATGGTATCACGTTATAACGTATTACGTTATATGGTATTACCTCACAACGTATTACGTTATATGGAATAACGTTATAACGTATTACGTTATATGGTATAACGTTATAACGTATTACCTTATATGGTATTACGTCATATGGTATAACGTTATAACGTATTACGTTATATGGTATCACGTTATAACGTATTACGTTATATGGTATTACCTCACAACGTATTACGTTATATGGTATAACGTTATAACGTATTACGTTATATGGTGTTACGTTATAACGTATTGCGTTATATGGTATAACGTTTTTAACGTATTACGTTATATGGTATTACGTTATAACGTATTACGTTATATGGTATAACGTTATAACGTATTACGTTATATGGTATAACGTTATAACGTATTACCTTATATGGTATAACGTCATATGGTATAACGTCGTAACGTATTACGTTATATGGTATTACGTTATAACGTATTACGTTATATGGTATAACGTTATAACGTATTACGTTATATGGTATTACGTTATAACGTATTACGTTATATGGTATAACGTCATAACGTATTACGTTATATGGTATTACGTCAAAACGTATTACGTTATATGGTATAACGTTTTTAACGTATTACGTTATATGGTATTACGTTATAACGTATTACGTTATATGGTATAACGTTATAACGTATTACGATATATGGTATAACGTTATAACGTATTACGCTATATGGTATAACGTTATAACGTATTACGTTATATGGTATAACGTTATGTGGTATAACGTTATAACGTATTACCTTATATGGTATTACGTCATATGGTATAACGTTATAACGTATTACGTTAAATGGTATCACGTTATAACGTATTACGTTATATGGTATTACCTCACAACGTATTACGTTATATGGTATAACGTTATAACGTATTACGTTATATGGTATAACGTTGTAACGTATCACCTTATATGTTATAACGTCATATGGTATAACGTTATAACGTATTACGTTATATGGTATCACGTTATAACGTATTACGTTATATGGTATTATGTCACAACGTATTACGTTATATGGTATGACGTTATAACGTATTACGTTATATGGTATTACGTTATAACGTATTACGTTATATGGTATAACGTTATAACGTATTACGTTATATGGTATTACGTCATAACGTAACACGTTATATGGAATAACGTTATAACGTATTACGTTATATTGTATTACGTCATAACGTATTACGTTATATGGTATAACGTTATAACGTTTTACCTTATATGGTATAACGTTATAACGTATTACGTTATATGGTATAACGTTATAACGTACTACGATATATGGTATAACGTTATAACGTATTACGTTATGTGGTATAACGTTATAACGTATTTCGTTATATGGTATAACGTTATGTGGTATAACGTTATAACGTATTACCTTATATGGTATTACGTCATATGGTATAACGTTATAACGTATTACGTTATATGGTATCACGTTATAACGTATTACGTTATATGGTATTACCTCACAACGTATTACGTTATATGGTATAACGTTATAACGTATTACGTTATATGGTATTACGTCAAAACGTATTACGTTATATGGTATAACGTTTTTAACGTATTACGTTATATGGTATTACGTCAAAACGTATTACGTTATATGGTATTACGTCAAAACGTATTACGTTATATGGTATTACCTCACAACGTATTACGTTATATGGTATAACGTTTTTAACGTATTACGTTATATGGTATTACGTCAAAACGTATTACGTTATATGGTATTACGTCAAAACGTATTACGTTATATGGTATTACCTCACAACGTATTACGTTATATGGTATAACGTTATAACGTATTACGATATATGGTATAACGCTATAACGTATTACGTTATATGGTATAACGTTATAACGTATTTCGTTATATGGTATAACGTTATGTGGTATAACGTTATAACGTATTACCTTATATGGTATTACGTCATATGGTATAACGTTATAACGTATTACGTTATATGGTATCACGTTATAACGTATTACGATATATGGTATTATGTCACAACGTATTACGTTATATGGTATAACGTTATAACGTATTACGTTATATGGTATAACGTTATAACGTATTACGTTATATGGTATAACGTTATAACGTATTACGTTATATGGTATAACGTTATGTGGTATAACGTTATAACGTATTACCTTATATGGTATTACGTCATATGGTATAACGTTATAACGTATTACGTTATATGGTATCACGTTATAACGTATTACGTTATGTGGTATTACCTCACAACGTATTACGTTATATGGTATTACCTCACAACGTATTACGTTATATGGTATCACGTTATAACGTATTACGTTATATGGTATTACCTCACAACGTATTACGTTATATGGAATAACGTTATAACGTATTACGTTATATGGTATTACGTTATAACGTATTACGTTATATGGTATAACGTTATAACGTATTACCTTATATGGTATAACGTCATATGGTATAACGTTATAACGTATTACGTTATATGGTATTACGTTATAACGTATTACGTTATATGGTATAACGTTATAACGTATTACGTTGTATGGTATTACGTTATAACGTATTACGTTATATGGTATTACGTCATAACGTATTACATTATATGGTATAACGTTATAACGTTTTACCTTATATGGTATAACGTTATAACGTATTACGTTATATGGTATAACGTTATAACGTATTACGATATATGGTATAACGTTATAACGTATTACGTTATATGGTATAACGTTATAACGTATTACGTTATATGGTATAACGTTATGTGGTATAACGTTATAACGTATTACCTTATATGGTATTACGTCATATGGTATAACGTTATAACGTATTACGTTATATGGTATTACGTTATAACGTATTACGTTATATGGTATAACGTTATAACGTATTACGTTATATGGTATAACGTTATAACGTATTACGTTATATGGTATAACGTTATAACGTATTACGTTATATGGTATTACGTTATAACGTAATACGTTATATGGTATAACGTTATAACGTATTACGTTATATGGTATAACGTTATGTGGTATAACGTTATAACGTATTACCTTATATGGTATTACGTCATATGGTATAACGTTATAACGTATTACGTTATATGGTATCACGTTATAACGTATTACGTTATATGGTATTATGGCACAACGTATTACGTTATATGGTATAACGTTATAACGTATTACGTTATATGGTATAACGTTATAACGTATTACCTTATATGGTATTACGTCATATGGTATAACGTTATAACGTATTACGTTATATGGTATCACGTTATAACGTATTACGTTATGTGGTATTACCTCACAACGTATTACGTTATATGGTATTACCTCACAACGTATTACGTTATATGGTATCACGTTATAACGTATTACGTTATATGGTATTACCTCACAACGTATTACGTTATATGGAATAACGTTATAACGTATTACGTTATATGGTATTACGTTATAACGTATTACGTTAGATGGTATAACGTTATAACGTATTACCTTATATGGTATAACGTTATAACGTATTACGTTATATGGTATAACGTTATAACGTATTACGTTATATGGTATTACGTTATAACGTAATACGTTATATGGTATAACGTTATAACGTATTACGTTATATGGTATAACGTTATGTGGTATAACGTTATAACGTATTACCTTATATGGTATTACGTCATATGGTATAACGTTATAACGTATTACGTTATATGGTATCACGTTATAACGTATTACGTTATGTGGTATTACCTCACAACGTATTACGTTATATGGTATTACCTCACAACGTATTACGTTATATGGTATCACGTTATAACGTATTACGTTATATGGTATTACCTCACAACGTATTACGTTATATGGAATAACGTTATAACGTATTACGTTATATGGTATTACGTTATAACGTATTACGTTAGATGGTATAACGTTATAACGTATTACCTTATATGGTATAACGTTATAACGTATTACGTTATATGGTATTACGTTATAACGTATTACGTTATATGGTATTACGTCATAACGTATTACGTTATATGGTATAACGTTATAACGTTTTACCTTATATGGTATAACGTTATAACGTATTACGTTATATGGTATAACGTTATAACGTATTACGTTATATGGTATTACGTTATAACGTAATACGTTATATGGTATAACGTTATAACGTATTACGTTATATGGTATAACGTTATGTCGTATAACGTTATAACGTATTACCTTATATGGTATTACGTCATATGGTATAACGTTATAACGTATTACGTTATATGGTATCACGTTATAACGTATTACGTTATATGGTATTATGGCACAACGTATTACGTTATATGGTATAACGTTATAACGTATTACGTTATATGGTATTACGTTATAGCGTATTACGTTATATGGTATAACGTTATAACGTATTACGTTATATGGTATAACGTTATGTGGTATAACGTTATAACGTATTACCTTATATGTTATTACGTCATATGGTATAACGTTATAACGTATTACGTTATATGGTATCACGTTATAACGTATTACGTTATATGGTATTACCTCACAACG
The DNA here is from genome assembly GCF_024542735.1 of Bombus huntii. Lineage (NCBI taxonomy): Eukaryota > Metazoa > Arthropoda > Insecta > Hymenoptera > Apidae > Bombus > Bombus huntii. The sequence goes on from NC_066238.1 coordinate 18,573,089, forward strand.
TATTACGTTATATGGAATAACGTTATAACGTATTACGTTATATGGTATAACGTTATAACGTATTACCTTATATGGTATAACGTCATATGGTATAACGTTATAACGTATTACGTTATATGGTATTACGTTATAACGTATTACGTTATATGGTATAACGTTATAACGTATTACGTTATATGGTATTACGTTATAACGTATTACGTTATATGGTATAACGTTATATGGTATAACGTTATAACGTATTACGTTATATGGTATTACGTCAAAACGTATTACGTTATATGGTATAACGTTTTTAACGTATTACGTTATATGGTATTACGTCAAAACGTATTACGTTATATGGTATAACGTTATAACGTATTACGTTATATGGTATAACGTTATAACGTATCACCTTATATGTTATAACGTCATATGGTATAACGTTATAACGTATTACGTTATATGGTATCACGTTATAACGTATTACGTTATATGGTATTATGTCACAACGTATTACGTTATATGGTATAACGTTATAACGTATTACGTTATATGGTATTACGTTATAACGTATTACGTTATATGGTATAACGTTATAACGTATTACGTTATATGGTATTACGTCATAACGTAACACGTTATATGGTATAACGTTATGACGTATTACGTTATATGGTATAACGTTATAACGTATTACGTTATATTGTATTACGTCATAACGTATTACGTTATATGGTATAACGTTATAACGTTTTACCTTATATGGTATAACGTTATAACGTATTACGTTATATGGTATTACGTCATAACGTAACACGTTATATGGTATAACGTTATGACGTATTACGTTATATTGTATTACGTCATAACGTATTACGTTATATGGTATAACGTTATAACGTTTTACCTTATATGGTATAACGTTATAACGTATTACGTTATATGGTATAACGTTATAACGTATTGCGATATATGGTATAACGTTATAACGTATTACGTTATATGGTATAACGTTATAACGTATTTCGTTATATGGTATAACGTTATGTGGTATAACGTTATAACGTATTACCTTATAAGGTATTACGTCATATGGTATAACGTTATAACGTATGACGTTATATGGTATCACGTTATAACGTATTACGTTATATGGTATTACCTCACAACGTATTACGTTATATGGTATAACGTTATAACGTATTACGTTATATGGTATTACGTCAAAACGTATTACGTTATATGGTATAACGTTTTTAACGTATTACGTTATATGGTATTACGTCAAAACATATTACGTTATATGGTATTACGTCAAAACGTATTACGTTATATGGTATTACCTCACAACGTATTACGTTATATGGTATAACGTTATAACGTATTACGTTATATGGTATTACGTTATAACGTATTACGTTATATGGTATAACGTTATAACGTATTACGTTATAGGGTATAACGTTATGTGGTATAACGTTATAACGTATTACCTTATGTGGTATTACGTCATATGGTATAACGTTATAACGTATTACGTTATATGGTATCACGTTATAACGTATTACGTTATATGGTATTACCTCACAACGTATTACGTTATATGGTATAACGTTATAACGTATTACGTTATATGGTATAACGTTATAACGTATCACCTTATATGTTATAACGTCATATGGTATAACGTTATAACGTATTACGTTATATGGTATCACGTTATAACGTATTACGTTATATGGTATAACGTTATAACGTATTGCGTTATATGGTATAACGTTTTTAACGTATTACGTTATATGGTATTACGTCAAAACGTATTACGTTATATGGTATTACGTCAAAACGTATTACGTTATATGGTATTACCTCACAACGTATTACGTTATATGGTATAACGTTATAACGTATTACGTTATATGGTATTACGTTATAACGTATTACGTTATATGGTATAACGTTATGTGGTATAACGTTATAACGTATTACCTTATATGGTATTACGTCATATGGTATAACGTTATAACGTATTACGTTATATGGTATCACGTTATAACGTATTACGTTATATGGTATAACGTTATAACGTATTTCGTTATATGGTATAACGTTATGTGGTATAACGTTATAACGTATTACCTTATATGATATTACGTCATATGGTATAACGTTATAACGTATTACCTTATATGTTATTACGTCATATGGTATAACGTTATAACGTATTACGTTATATGGTATCACGTTATAACGTATTACGTTATATGGTATTACCTCACAACGTATTACGTTATATGGAATAACGTTATAACGTATTACGTTATATGGTATAACGTTATAACGTATTACCTTATATGGTATAACGTCATATGGTATAACGTTATAACGTATTACGTTATATGGTATTACGTTATAACGTATTACGTTATATGGTATAACGTTATAACGTATTACGTTATATGGTATTACGTTATAACGTATTACGTTATATGGTATAACGTTATAACGTATTACGTTATATGGTATTACGTCAAAACATATTACGTTATATGGTATAACGTTTTTAACGTATTACGTTATATGGTATTACGTCAAAACGTATTACGTTATATGGTATAACGTTATAACGTATTACGTTATATGGTATAACGTTATAACGTATCACCTTATATGTTATAACGTCATATGGTATAACGTTATAACGTATTACGTTATATGGTATCACGTTATAACGTATTACGTTATATGGTATTATGTCACAACGTATTACGTTATATGGTATAACGTTATAACGTATTACGTTATATGGTATTACGTTAAAACGTATTACGTTATATGGTATAACGTTATAACGTATTACGTTATATGGTATTACGTCATAACGTAACACGTTATATGGTATAACGTTATAACGTATTACGTTATATTGTATTACGTCATAACGTATTACGTTATATGGTATAACGTTACAACGTATTACGTTATATGGTATAACGTTATAACGTATTTCGTTATATGGTATAACGTTATGTGGTATAACGTTATAACGTATTACCTTATAAGGTATTACGTCATATGGTATAACGTTATAACGTATGACGTTATATGGTATCACGTTATAACGTATTACGTTATATGGTATTACCTCACAACGTATTACGTTATATGGTATAACGTTATAACGTATTACGTTATATGGTATTACGTCAAAACGTATTACGTTATATGGTATAACGTTTTTAACGTATTACGTTATATGGTATTACGTCAAAACGTATTACGTTATATGGTATTACGTCAAAACGTATTACGTTATATGGTATTACCTCACAACGTATTACGTTATATGGTATAACGTTATAACGTATTACGTTATATGGTATTACGTTATAACGTATTACGTTATATGGTATAACGTTATAACGTATTACGTTATATGGTATAACGTTATGTGGTATAACGTTATAACGTATTACCTTATGTGGTATTACGTCATATGGTATAACGTTATAACGTATTACGTTATATGGTATCACGTTATAACGTATTACGTTATATGGTATTACCTCACAACGTATTACGTTATATGGTATAACGTTATAACGTATTACGTTATATGGTATAACGTTATAACGTATCACCTTATATGTTATAACGTCATATGGTATAACGTTATAACGTATTACGTTATATGGTATCACGTTATAACGTATTACGTTATATGGTATTATGTCACAACGTATTACGTTATATGGTATAACGTTATAACGTATTACGTTATATGGTATTACGTTATAACGTATTACGTTATATGGTATAACGTTATAACGTATTACGTTATATGGTATTACGTCATAACGTAACACGTTATATGGTATAACGTTATAACGTATTACGTTATATTGTATTACGTCATAACGTATTACGTTATATGGTATAACGTTATAACGTTTTACCTTATATGGTATAACGTTATAACGTATTACGTTATATGGTATAACGTTATAACGTATTACGATATATGGTATAACGTTATAACGTATTACGTTATATGGTATATCGTTATAACGTATTTCGTTATATGGTATAACGTTATGTGGTATAACGTTATAACGTATTACCTCATATGGTATTACGTCATATGGTATAACGTTATAACGTATTACGTTATATGGTATCACGTTATAACGTATTACGTTATATGGTATTACCTCACAACGTATTACGTTATATGGTATAACGTTATAACGTATTACGTTATATGGTATTACGTCAAAACGTATTACGTTATATGGTATAACGTTTTTAACGTATTACGTTATATGGTATTACGTCAAAACGTATTACGTTATATGGTATTACCTCACAACGTATTACGTTATATGGTATAACGTTATAACGTATTACGTTATATGGTATTACGTTATAACGTATTACGTTATATGCTATAACGTTATAACGTATTACGTTATATGGTATAACGTTATGTGGTATAACGTTATAACGTATTACCTTATATGGTATTACGTCATATGGTATAACGTTATAACGTATTACGTTATATGGTATCACGTTATAACGTATTACGTTATATGGTATTATGTCACAACGTATTACGTTATATGGTATAACGTTATAACGTATTACGTTATATGGTATAACGTTATAACGTATTACGTTATATGGTATAACGTTATGTGGTATAACGTTATAACGTATTACCTTATATGGTATTACGTCATATGGTATAACGTTATAACGTATTACGTTATATGGTATCACGTTATAACGTATTACGTTATGTGGTATTACCTCACAACGTATTACGTTATATGGTATTACCTCACAACGTATTACGGTATATGGTATCACGTTATAACGTATTACGTTATATGGTATTACCTCACAACGTATTACGTTATATGGAATAACGTTATAACGTATTACGTTATATGGTATTACGTTATAACGTATTACGTTATATGGTATAATGTTATAACGTATTACGTTATATGGTATTACGTTATAACGTATTACGTTATATGGTACAACGTTATAACGTATTACGTTATATGGTATTACGTTATAACGTATTACGTTATATGGTATAACGTTATAACGTATTACGTTATATGGTATTACGTCAAAACGTATTACGTTATATGGTATAACGTTTTTAACGTATTACGTTATATGGTATTACGTTATAACGTATTACGTTATATGGTATAACGTTATAACGTATTACGATATATGGTATAACGTTATAACGTATTACGTTATATGGTATAACGTTATAACGTTTTACCTTATATGGTATAACGTTGTAACGTATTACGTTATATGGTATAACGTTATAACGTATTACGATATATGGTATAACGTTATAACGTATTACGTTATATGGTATAACGTTATAACGTATTACGTTATATGGTATAACGTTATGTGGTATAACGTTATAACGTATTACCTTATATGGTATTACGTCGTATGGTATAACGTTATAACGTATTACGTTATATGGTATAACGTTATAACGTATTACGTTATATGGTATAACGTTATAACGTATTACGTTATATGGTATAACGTTATAACGTATTGCGTTATATGGTATAACGTTTTTAACGTATTACGTTATATGGTATTACGTCAAAACGTATTACGTTATATGGTATTACGTCAAAACGTATTACGTTATATGGTATTACCTCACAACGTATTACGTTATATGGTATAACGTTATAACGTATTACGTTATATGGTATTACGTTATAACGTATTACGTTATATGGTATTACGTTATAACGTATTACGTTATATGGTATAACGTTATAACGTATTACGTTATATGGTATAACGTTATGTGGTATAACGTTATAACGTATTACCTTATATGGTATTACGTCATATGGTATAACGTTATAACGTATTACGTTATATGGTATCACGTTATAACGTATTACGTTATATGGTATTATGTCACAACGTATTACGTTATATGGTATAACGTTATAACGTATTACGTTATATGGTATAACGTTATAACGTATTACGTTATATGGTATAACGTTATGTGGTATAACGTTATAACGTATTACCTTATATGGTATTACGTCATATGGTATAACGTTATAACTTATTACGTTATATGGTATAACGTTATAACGTATTACGTTATATGGTATAACGTTATGTGGTATAACGTTATAACGTATTACCTTATGTGGTATTACGTCATATGGTATAACGTTATAACGTATTACGTTATATGGTATCACGTTATAACGTATTACGTTATATGGTATTACCTCACAACGTATTACGTTATATGGTATAACGTTATAACGTATTACGTTATATGGTATAACGTTATAACGTATCACCTTATATGCTATAACGTCATATGGTATAACGTTATAACGTATTACGTTATATGGTATCACGTTATAACGTATTACGTTATATGGTATTATGTCACAACGTATTACGTTATATGGTATAACGTTATAACGTATTACGTTATATGGTATTACGTTATAACGTATTACGTTATATGGTATAACGTTATAACGTATTACGTTATATGGTATTACGTCATAACGTAACACGTTATATGGTATAACGTTATAACGTATTACGTTATATTGTATTACGTCATAACGTATTACGTTATATGGTATAACGTTATAACGTTTTACCTTATATGGTATAACGTTATAACGTATTACGTTATATGGTATAACGTTATAACGTATTACGATATATGGTATAACGTTATAACGTACTACGTTATATGGTATAACGTTATAACGTATTTCGTTATATGGTATAACGTTATGTGGTATAACGTTATAACGTATTACCTTATATGATATTACGTTATATTATAACGTTATAACGTATTACCTTATATGTTATTACGTCATATGGTATAACGTTATAACGTATTACGTTATATGGTATCACGTTATAACGTATTACGTTATATGGTATTACCTCACAACGTATTACGTTATATGGAATAACGTTATAACGTATTACGTTATATGGTATAACGTTATAACGTATTACCTTATATGGTATAACGTCATATGGTATAACGTTATAACGTATTACGTTATATGGTATTACGTTATAACGTATTACGTTATATGGTATAACGTTATAACGTATTACGTTATATGGTATTACGTTATAACGTATTACGTTATATGGTATAACGTTATATGGTATAACGTTATAACGTATTACGTTATATGGTATTACGTCAAAACGTATTACGTTATATGGTATAACGTTTTTAACGTATTACGTTATATGGTATTACGTCAAAACGTATTACGTTATATGGTATAACGTTATAACGTATTACGTTATATGGTATAACGTTATAACGTATCACCTTATATGTTATAACGTCATATGGTATAACGTTATAACGTATTACGTTATATGGTATCACGTTATAACGTATTACGTTATATGGTATTACCTCACAACGTATTACGTTATATGGTATAACGTTATAACGTATTTCGTTATATGGTATAACGTTATGTGGTATAACGTTATAACGTATTACCTTATAAGGTATTACGTCATATGGTATAACGTTATAACGTATGACGTTATATGGTATCACGTTATAACGTATTACGTTATATGGTATTACCTCACAACGTATTACGTTATATGGTATAACGTTATAACGTATTACGTTATATGGTATTACGTCAAAACGTATTACGTTATATGGTATAACGTTTTTAACGTATTACGTTATATGGTATTACGTCAAAACGTATTACGTTATATGGTATTACGTCAAAACGTATTACGTTATATGGTATTACCTCACAACGTATTACGTTATATGGTATAACGTTATAACGTATTACGTTATATGGTATTACGTTATAACGTATTACGTTATATGGTATAACGTTATAACGTATTACGTTATATGGTATAACGTTATGTGGTATAACGTTATAACGTATTACCTTATGTGGTATTACGTCATATGGTATAACGTTATAACGTATTACGTTATATGGTATCACGTTATAACGTATTACGTTATATGGTATTACCTCACAACGTATTACGTTATATGGTATAACGTTATAACGTATTACGTTATATGGTATAACGTTATAACGTATCACCTTATATGTTATAACGTCATATGGTATAACGTTATAACGTATTACGTTATATTGTATTACGTCATAACGTATTACGTTATATGGTATAACGTTATAACGTTTTACCTTATATGGTGTAACGTTATAACGTATTACGTTATATGGTATAACGTTATGTGGTATAACGTTATAACGTATTACCTCATATGGTATTACGTCATATGGTATAACGTTATAACGTATTACGTTATATGGTATCACGTTATAACGTATTACGTTATATGGTATTACCTCACAACGTATTACGTTATATGGTATAACGTTATAACGTATTACGTTATATGGTATTACGTCAAAACGTATTACGTTATATGGTATAACGTTTTTAACGTATTACGTTATATGGTATTACGTCAAAACGTATTACGTTATATGGTATTACCTCACAACGTATTACGTTATATGGTATAACGTTATAACGTATTACGTTATATGGTATTACGTTATAACGTATTACGTTATATGGTATAACGTTATAACGTATTACGTTATATGGTATAACGTTATGTGGTATAACGTTATAACGTATTACCTTATATGGTATTACGTCATATGGTATAACGTTATAACGTATTACGTTATATGGTATCACGTTATAACGTATTACGTTATATGGTATTATGTCACAACGTATTACGTTATATGGTATAACGTTATAACGTATTACGTTATATGGTATAACGTTATAACGTATTACGTTATATGGTATAACGTTATGTGGTATAACGTTATAACGTATTACCTTATATGGTATTACGTCATATGGTATAACGTTATAACGTATTACGTTATATGGTATCACGTTATAACGTATTACGTTATGTGGTATTACCTCACAACGTATTACGTTATATGGTATTACCTCACAACGTATTACGGTATATGGTATCACGTTATAACGTATTACGTTATATGGTATTACCTCACAACGTATTACGTTATATGGAATAACGTTATAACGTATTACGTTATATGGTATTACGTTATAACGTATTACGTTATATGGTATAATGTTATAACGTATTACGTTATATGGTATTACGTTATAACGTATTACGTTATATGGTACAACGTTATAACGTATTACGTTATATGGTATTACGTTATAACGTATTACGTTATATGGTATAACGTTATAACGTATTACGTTATATGGTATTACGTCAAAACGTATTACGTTATATGGTATAACGTTTTTAACGTATTACGTTATATGGTATAACGTTATGTGGTATAACGTTATAACGTATTACCTTATATGGTATTACGTCATATGGTATAACGTTATAACGTATTACGTTATATGGTATTACGTTATAACGTATTACGTTATATGGTATAACGTTTTTAACGTATTACGTTATATGGTATAACGTTATGTGGTATAACGTTATAACGTATTACCTTATATGGTATTACGTCATATGGTATAACGTTGTAACGTATTACGTTATATGGTATAACGTTATAACGTATTACGATATATGTTATAACGTTATAACGTATTACGTTATATGGTATAACGTTATAACGTATTACGTTATATGGTATAACGTTATGTGGTATAACGTTATAACGTATTACCTTATATGGTATTACGTCATATGGTATAACGTTATAACGTATTACGTTATATGGTATTACGTTATAACTTATTACGTTATATGGTATAACGTTATAACGTATTACTTTATATGGTATAACGTTATAACGTATTACGTTATATGGTATAACGTTATAACGTATTACGTTATATGGTATCACGTTATAACGTATTACGTTATATGGTATTATGTCACATCGTATTACGTTATATGGTATAACGTTATAACGTATTACGTTATATGGTATTACGTTATAGCGTATTACGTTATATGGTATAACGTTATAACGTATTACGTTATATGGTATTACGTCATAACGTAACACGTTATATGGTATAACGTTATAACGTATTACGTTATATTGTATTACGTCATAAAGTATTACGTTATATGGTATAACGTTATAACGTTTTACCTTATATGGTATAACGTTATAACATATTACGTTATATGGTATAACGTTATAACGTATTACGATATATGGTATAACGTTATAACGTATTACGTTATATGGTATAACGTTATAACGTATTACGTTATATGGTATAACGTTATGTGGTATAACGTTATAACGTATTACCTTATATGGTATTACGTCATATGGTATAACGTTATAACGTATTACGTTATATGGTATCACGTTATAACGTATTACGTTATATGGTATTATGTCACAACGTATTACGTTATATGGTATAACGTTATAACGTATTACGTTATATGGTATTACGTTATAGCGTATTACGTTATATGGTATAACGTTATAACGTATTACGTTATATGGTATAACGTTATGTGGTATAACGTTATAACGTATTACCTTATATGTTATTACGTCATATGGTATAACGTTATAACGTATTACGTTATATGGTATCACGTTATAACGTATTACGTTATATGGTATTACCTCACAACGTATTACGTTATATGGTATAACGTTTTTAACGTATTACGTTATATGGTATTACCTCACAACGTATTACGTTATATGGAATAACGTTATAACGTATTACGTTATATGGTATAACGTTATAACGTATTACCTTATATGGTGTAACGTCATATGGTATAACGTTATAACGTATTACCTTATATGGTATTACGTTATAACGTATTACGTTATATGGTATAACGTTATAACGTATTACGTTATATGGTATTACGTTATAACGTATTACGTTATATGGTATAACGTTATAACGTATTACGTTATATGGTATTACGTTATAACGTATTACGTTATATGGTATAACGTTATAACGTATTACGTTATATGGTATTACGTTATAACGTATTACGTTATATGGTATAACGTTATAACGTATTACGTTATATGGTATTATGTCATAACGTAACACGTTATATGGTATAACGTTATAACGTATTACGTTATATTGTATTACGTCATAACGTATTACGTTATATGGTATAACGTTATAACGTTTTACCTTATATGGTATAACGTTGTAACGTATTACGTTATATGGTATAACGTTATAACGTATTACGATATATGGTATAACGTTATAACGTATTACGTTATATGGTATAACGTTATAACGTATTACGTTATATTGTATTACGTCATAACGTATTACGTTATATGGTATAACGTTATAACGTTTTACCTTATATGGTATAACGTTGTAACGTATTACGTTATATGGTATAACGTTATAACGTATTACGATATATGGTATAACGTTATAACGTATTACGTTATATGGTATAACGTTATAACGTATTACGTTATATGGTATCACGTTATAACGTATTACGTTATATGGTATTACCTCACAACGTATTACGTTATATGGAATAACGTTATAACGTATTACGTTATATGGTATAACGTTATAACGTATTACCTTATATGGTGTAACGTCATATGGTATAACGTTATAACGTATTACGTTATATGGTATTACGTTATAACGTATTACGTTATATGGTATAACGTTATAACGTATTACGTTATATGGTATTACGTTATAACGTATTACGTTATATGGTATAACGTTATAACGTATTACGTTATATGGTATTACGTTATAACGTATTACGTTATATGGTATAACGTTATAACGTATTACGTTATATGGTATTACGTTATAACGTATTACGTTATATGGTATAACGTTATAACGTATTACGTTATATGGTATTACGTCATAACGTAACACGTTATATGGTATAACGTTATAACGTATTACGTTATATTGTATTACGTCATAACGTATTACGTTATATGGTATAACGTTATAACGTTTTACCTTATATGGTATAACGTTGTAACGTATTACGTTATATGGTATAACGTTATAACGTATTACGATATATGGTATAACGTTATAACGTATTACGTTATATGGTATAACGTTATAACGTATTACGTTATATGGTATTACATTATAACGTATTACGTTATATGGTATAACGTTATAACGTATTACGTTATATGGTATAACGTTATGTGGTATAACGTTATAACGTATTACCTTATATGGTATTACGTCATATGGTATAACGTTATAACGTATTACGTTATATGGTATCACGTTATAACGTATTACGTTATATGGTATTATGTCACATCGCATTACGTTATATGGTATAACGTTATAACGTTTTACCTTATATGGTCTAACGTTATAACGTATTACGTTATATGGTATAACGTTATAACGTATTACGATATATGGTATAACGTTATAACGTATTACGTTATATGGTATAACGTTATAACGTATTACGTTATATGGTATAACGTTATGTGGTATAACGTTATAACGTATTACCTTATATGGTATTACGTTATATGGTATTACGTTATAGCGTATTACGTTATATGGTATAACGTTATAACGTATTACGTTATATGGTATTACGTCATAACGTAACACGTTATATGGTATAACGTTATAACGTATTACGTTATATTGTATTATGTCATAACGTATTACGTTATATGGTATAACGTTATAACGTTTTACCTTATATGGTATAACGTTATAACGTATTACGTTATATGGTATAACGTTATAACGTATTACGATATATGGTATAACGTTATAACGTATTACGTTATATGGTATAACGTTATAACGTATTACGTTATATGGTATAACGTTATGTGGTATAACGTTATAACGTATTACCTTATATGGTATTACGTCATATGGTATAACGTTATAACGTATTACGTTATATGGTATAACGTTATAACGTATTACGATATATGGTATAACGTTATAACGTATTACGTTATATGGTATAACGTTATAACGTATTACGTTATATGGTATAACGTTATGTGGTATAACGTTATAACGTATTACCTTATATGGTATTACGTTATATGGTATTACGTTATAGCGTATTACGTTATATGGTATAACGTTATAACGTATTACGTTATATGGTATTACGTCATAACGTAACACGTTATATGGTATAACGTTATAACGTATTACGTTATATTGTATTATGTCATAACGTATTACGTTATATGGTATAACGTTATAACGTTTTACCTTATATGGTATAACGTTATAACGTATTACGTTATATGGTATAACGTTATAACGTATTACGATATATGGTATAACGTTATAACGTATTACGTTATATGGTATAACGTTATAACGTATTACGTTATATGGTATAACGTTATGTGGTATAACGTTATAACGTATTACCTTATATGGTATTACGTCATATGGTATAACGTTATAACGTATTACGTTATATGGTATCACGTTATAACGTATTACGTTATGTGGTATTACCTCACAACGTATTACGTTATATGGTATTACCTCACAACGTATAACGTTATATGGTATCACGTTATAACGTATTACGTTATATGGTATTACCTCACAACGTATTACGTTATATGGAATAACGTTATAACGTATTACGTTATATGGTATTACGTTATAACGTATTACGTTATATGGTATAATGTTATAACGTATTACGTTATATGGTATTACGTTATAACGTATTACCTTATATGGTACAACGTTATAACGTATTACGTTATATGGTATTACGTTATAACGTATTACGTTATATGGTATAACGTTATAACGTATTACGTTATATGGTATTACGTCAAAACGTATTACGTTATATGGTATAACGTTTTTAACGTATTACGTTATATGGTATTACGTTATAACGTATTACGTTATATGGTATAACGTTATAACGTATTACGATATATGGTATAACGTTATAACGTATTACGTTATATGGTATTACGTCATAACGTAACACGTTATATGGTATAACGTTATAACGTATTACGTTATATTGTATTACGTCATAACGTATTACGTTATATGGTATAACGTTATAACGTTTTACCTTATATGGTATAACGTTGTAACGTATTACGTTATATGGTATAACGTTATAACGTATTACGATATATGTTATAACGTTATAACGTATTACGTTATATGGTATAACGTTATAACGTATTACGTTATATGGTATAACGTTATGTGGTATAACGTTATAACGTATTACCTTATATGGTATTACGTCATATGGTATAACGTTATAACGTATTACGTTATATGGTAATACGTTATAACGTATTACGTTATATGGTATAACGTTATAACGTATTACGTTATATGGTATAACGTTATAACGTATTACGTTATATGGTATAACGTTATAACGTATTACGTTATATGGTATTACGTTATAACGTATTACGTTATATGGTATAACGTTATAACGTATTACGTTATATGGTATAACGTTATGTGGTATAACGTTATAACGTATTACCTTATATGGTATTACGTCATATGGTATAACGTTATAACGTATTACGTTATATGGTATCACGTTATAACGTATTACGTTATATGGTATTATGTCACATCGTATTACGTTATATGGTATAACGTTATAACGTATTACGTTATATGGTATTACGTTATAGCGTATTACGTTATATGGTATAACGTTATAACGTATTACGTTATATGGTATTACGTCATAACGTAACACGTTATATGGTATAACGTTATAACGTATTACGTTATATTGTATTACGTCATAACGTATTACGTTATATGGTATAACGTTATAACGTTTTACCTTATATGGTATAACGTTATAACGTATTACGTTATATGGTATAACGTTATAACGTATTACGATATATGGTATAACGTTATAACGTATTACGTTATATGGTATTACGTTATAGCGTATTACGTTATATGGTATGACGTTATAACGTATTACGTTATATGGTATAACGTTATAACGTATTACGTTATATGGTATCACGTTATAACGTATTACGTTATATGGTATTATGTCACAACGTATTACGTTATATGGTATAACGTTATAACGTATTACGTTATATGGTATTACGTTATAGCGTATTACGTTATATGGTATGACGTTATAACGTATTACGTTATATGGTATAACGTTATGTGGTATAACGTTATAACGTATTACCTTATATGTTATTACGTCATATGGTATAACGTTATAACGTATTACGTTATATGGTATCACGTTATAACGTATTACGTTATATGGTATTACCTCACAACGTATTACGTTATATGGAATAACGTTATAACGTATTACGTTATATGGTATAACGTTGTAACGTATTACCTTATATGGTATAACGTCATATGGTGTAACGTTATAACGTATTACGTTATATGGTATTACGTTATAACGTATTACGTTATATGGTATAACGTTATAACGTATTACGTTATATGGTATTACGTTATAACGTATTACGTTATATGGTATAACGTTATAACGTATTACGTTATATGGTATTACGTCAAAACGTATTACGTTATATGGTATAACGTTTTTAACGTATTACGTTATATGGTATTACGTCAAAACGTATTACGTTATATGGTATAACGTTATAACGTATTACGTTATATGGTATAACGTTATAACGTATCACCTTATATGTTATAACGTCATATGGTATAACGTTATAACGTATTACGTTATATGGTATCACGTTATAACGTATTACGTTATATGGTATTATGTCACAACGGATTACGTTATATGGTATAACGTTATAACGTATTACGTTATATGGTATTACGTTATAACGTATTACGTTATATGGTATAACGTTATAACGTATTACGTTATATGGTATTACGTCATAACGTAACACGTTATATGGTATAACGTTATAACGTATTACGTTATATTGTATTACGTCATAACGTATTACGTTATATGGTATAACGTTATAACGTTTTACCTTATATGGTATAACGTTATAACGTATTACGTTATATGGTATAACGTTATAACGTATTACGATATATGGTATAACGTTATAACGTATTACGTTATATGGTATAACGTTATAACGTATTTCGTTATATGGTATAACGTTATGTGGTATAACGTTATAACGTATTACCTTATAAGGTATTACGTCATATGGTATAACGTTATAACGTATGACGTTATATGGTATCACGTTATAACGTATTACGTTATATGGTATTACCTCACAACGTATTACGTTATATGGTATAACGTTATAACGTATTACGTTATATGGTATTACGTCAAAACGTATTACGTTATATGGTATAACGTTTTTAACGTATTACGTTATATGGTATTACGTCAAAACGTATTACGTTATATGGTATTACGTCAAAACGTATTACGTTATATGGTATTACCTCACAACGTATTACGTTATATGGTATAACGTTATAACGTATTACGTTATATGGTATTACGTTATAACGTATTACGTTATATGGTATAACGTTATAAGGTATTACGTTATATGGTATAACGTTATGTGGTATAACGTTATAACGTATTACCTTATATGGTATTACGTCATATGGTATAACGTTATAACGTATTACGTTATATGGTATTACGTCATAACGTAACACGTTATATGGTATAACGTTATAACGTATTACGTTATATTGTATTACGTCATAACGTATTACGTTATATGGTATAACGTTATAACGTTTTACCTTATATGGTATAACGTTATAACGTATTACGTTATATGGTATAACGTTATAACGTATTACGATATATGGTATAACGTTATAACGTATTAAGCTATATGGTATAACGTTATAACGTATTACGTTATATGGTATAACGTTATAACGTATTACGTTATATGGTATAACGTTATAACGTATTACCTTATATGGTGTAACGTCATATGGTATAACGTTATAACGTATTACGTTATATGGTATTACGTTATAACGTATTACGTTATATGGTATAACGTTATAACGTATTACGTTATATGGTATTACGTTATAACGTATTACGTTATATGGTATAACGTTATAACGTATTACGTTATATGGTATTACGTTATAACGTATTACGTTATATGGTATAACGTTATAACGTATTACGTTATATGGTATTACGTTATAACGTATTACGTTATATGGTATAACGTTATAACGTATTACGTTATATGGTATTACGTCATAACGTAACACGTTATATGGTATAACGTTATAACGTATTACGTTATATTGTATTACGTCATAACGTATTACGTTATATGGTATAACGTTATAACGTTTTACCTTATATGGTGTAACGTTGTAACGTATTACGTTATATGGTATAACGTTATAACGTATTACGATATATGGTATAACGTTATAACGTATTACGTTATATGGTATAACGTTATAACGTATTACGTTATATGGTATAACGTTATGTGGTATAACGTTATAACGTATTACCTTATATGGTATTACGTCATATGGTATAACGTTATAACGTATTACGTTATATGGTATTACGTTATAACGTATTACGTTATATGGTATAACGTTATAACGTATTACGTTATATGGTATAACGTTATAACGTATTACGTTATATGGTATAACGTTATAACGTATTACGTTATATGGTATTACGTTATAACGTATTACGTTATATGGTATAACGTTATAACGTATTACGTTATATGGTATAACGTTATGTGGTATAACGTTATAACGTATTACCTTATATGGTATTACGTCATATGGTATAACGTTATAACGTATTACGTTATATGGTATCACGTTATAACGTATTACGTTATATGGTATTATGTCACATCGTATTACGTTATATGGTATAACGTTATAACGTTTTACCTTATATGGTCTATCGTTATAACGTATTACGTTATATGGTATAACGTTATAACGTATTACGATATATGGTATAACGTTATAACGTATTACGTTATATGGTATAACGTTATAACGTATTACGTTATATGGTATAACGTTATGTGGTATAACGTTATAACGTATTACCTTATATGGTATTACGTTATATGGTATTACGTTATAGCGTATTACGTTATATGGTATAACGTTATAACGTATTACGTTATATGGTATTACGTCATAACGTAACACGTTATATGGTATAACGTTATAACGTATTACGTTATATTGTATTATGTCATAACGTATTACGTTATATGGTATAACGTTATAACGTTTTACCTTATATGGTATAACGTTATAACGTATTACGTTATATGGTATAACGTTATAACGTATTACGATATATGGTATAACGTTATAACGTATTACGTTATATGGTATAACGTTATAACGTATTACGTTATATGGTATAACGTTATGTGGTATAACGTTATAACGTATTACCTTATATGGTATTACGTCATATGGTATAACGTTATAACGTATTACGTTATATGGTATCACGTTATAACGTATTACGTTATGTGGTATTACCTCACAACGTATTACGTTATATGGTATTACCTCACAACGTATTACGTTATATGGTATCACGTTATAACGTATTACGTTATATGGTATTACCTCACAACGTATTACGTTATATGGAATAACGTTATAACGTATTACGTTATATGGTATTACGTTATAACGTATTACGTTATATGGTATAATGTTATAACGTATTACGTTATATGGTATTACGTTATAACGTATTACGTTATATGGTACAACGTTATAACGTATTACGTTATATGGTATTACGTTATAACGTATTACGTTATATGGTATAACGTTATAACGTATTACGTTATATGGTATTACGTCAAAACGTATTACGTTATATGGTATAACGTTTTTAACGTATTACGTTATACGGTATTACGTTATAACGTATTACGTTATATGGTATAACGTTATAACGTATTACGATATATGGTATAACGTTATAACGTATTACGTTATATGGTATAACGTTATGTGGTATAACGTTATAACGTATTACCTTATATGGTATTACGTCATATGGTATAACGTTATAACGTATTACGTTATATGGTATCACGTTATAACGTATTACGTTATATGGTATTACCTCACAACGTATTACGTTAAATGGAATAACGTTATAACGTATTACGTTATATGGTATAACGTTATAACGTATTACCTTATATGGTATAACGTCATATGGTATAACGTTATAACGTATTACATTATATGGTATTACGTTATAACGTATTACGTTATATGGTATAACGTTATAACGTATTACGATATATGGTATAACGTTATAACGTATTAAGCTATATGGTATAACGTTATAACGTATTACGTTATATGGTATAACGTTATAACGTATTACGTTATATGGTATAACGTTATAACGTATTACGATATATGGTATAACGTTATAACGTATTACGTTATATGGTATAACGTTATAACGTATTACGTTATATGGTATAACGTTATGTGGTATAACGTTATAACGTATTACCTTATATGGTATTACGTCATATGGTATAACGTTATAACGTATTACGTTATATGGTATTACGTTATAACGTATTACGTTATATGGTATAACGTTATAACGTATTACGTTATATGGTATAACGTTATAACGTATTACGTTATATGGTATTACGTCAAAACGTATTACGTTATATGGTATAACGTTTTTAACGTATTACGTTATATGGTATAACGTTTTTAACGTATTACGTTATATGGTATAACGTTATGTGGTATAACTTTATAACGTATTACCTTATAAGGTATTACGTCATATGGTATAACGTTATAACGTATTACGTTATATGGTATTACGTTATAACGTATTACGTTATATGGTATTACCTCACAACGTATTACGTTATATGGAATAACGTTATAACGTATTACGTTATATGGTATAACGTTATAACGTATTACCTTATATGGTGTAACGTCATATGGTATAACGTTATAACGTATTACGTTATATGGTATTACGTTATAACGTATTACGTTATATGGTATAACGTTATAACGTATTACGTTATATGGTATTACGTTATAACGTATTACGTTATATGGTATAACGTTATAACGTATTACGTTATATGGTATTACGTTATAACGTATTACGTTATATGGTATAACGTTATAACGTATTACGTTATATGGTATTACGTCATAACGTAACACGTTATATGGTATAACGTTATAACGTATTACGTTATATTGTATTACGTCATAACGTATTACGTTATATGGTATAACGTTATAACGTTTTACCTTATATGGTGTAACGTTGTAACGTATTACGTTATATGGTATAACGTTATAACGTATTACGATATATGGTATAACGTTATAACGTATTACGTTATATGGTATAACGTTATAACGTATTACGTTATATGGTATAACGTTATGTGGTATAACGTTATAACGTATTACCTTATATGGTATTACGTCATATGGTATAACGTTATAACGTATTACGTTATATGGTATTACGTTATAACGTATTACGTTATATGGTATAACGTTATAACGTATTACGTTATATGGTATAACGTTATAACGTATTACGTTATATGGTATAACGTTATAACGTATTACGTTATATGGTATTACGTTATAACGTATTACGTTATATGGTATAACGTTATAACGTATTACGTTATATGGTATAACGTTATGTGGTATAACGTTATAACGTATTACCTTATATGGTATTACGTCATATGGTATAACGTTATAACGTATTACGTTATATGGTATCACGTTATAACGTATTACGTTATATGGTATTATGTCACATCGTATTACGTTATATGGTATAACGTTATAACGTATTACGTTATATGGTATAACGTTATGTGGTATAACGTTATAACGTATTACCTTATATGGTATTACGTTATATGGTATTACGTTATAGCGTATTACGTTATATGGTATAACGTTATAACGTATTACGTTATATGGTATTACGTCATAACGTAACACGTTATATGGTATAACGTTATAACGTATTACGTTATATTGTATTATGTCATAACGTATTACGTTATATGGTATAACGTTATAACGTTTTACCTTATATGGTATAACGTTATAACGTATTACGTTATATGGTATAACGTTATAACGTATTACGATATATGGTATAACGTTATAACGTATTACGTTATATGGTATAACGTTATAACGTATTACGTTATATGGTATAACGTTATGTGGTATAACGTTATAACGTATTACCTTATATGGTATTACGTCATATGGTATAACGTTATAACGTATTACGTTATATGGTATCACGTTATAACGTATTACGTTATGTGGTATTACCTCACAACGTATTACGTTATATGGTATTACCTCACAACGTATTACGTTATATGGTATCACGTTATAACGTATTACGTTATATGGTATTACCTCACAACGTATTACGTTATATGGAATAACGTTATAACGTATTACGTTATATGGTATTACGTTATAACGTATTACGTTATATGGTATAATGTTATAACGTATTACGTTATATGGTATTACGTTATAACGTATTACGTTATATGGTACAACGTTATAACGTATTACGTTATATGGTATTACGTTATAACGTATTACGTTATATGGTATAACGTTATAACGTATTACGTTATATGGTATTACGTCAAAACGTATTACGTTATATGGTATAACGTTTTTAACGTATTACGTTATACGGTATTACGTTATAACGTATTACGTTATATGGTATAACGTTATAACGTATTACGATATATGGTATAACGTTATAACGTATTACGTTATATGGTATAACGTTATGTGGTATAACGTTATAACGTATTACCTTATATGGTATTACGTCATATGGTATAACGTTATAACGTATTACGTTATATGGTATCACGTTATAACGTATTACGTTATATGGTATTACCTCACAACGTATTACGTTATATGGAATAACGTTATAACGTATTACGTTATATGGTATAACGTTATAACGTATTACCTTATATGGTATAACGTCATATGGTATAACGTTATAACGTATAACATTATATGGTATTACGTTATAACGTATTACGTTATATGGTATAACGTTATAACGTAGTACGTTATATGGTATTACGTTATAACGTATTACGTTATATGGTATAACGTTATAACGTATTACGATATATGGTATAACGTTATAACGTATTACGTTATATGGTATAACGTTATAACGTATTACGTTATATGGTATAACGTTATAACGTATTACGTTATATGGTATAACGTTATAACGTATTACGTTATATGGAATAACGTTATAACGTATTACGTTATATGGTATAACGTTATAACGTATTACCTTATATGGTATTACGTCATATGGTATAACGTTATAACGTATTACGTTATATGGTATTACGTTATAACGTATTACGTTATATGGTATAACGTTATAACGTATTACGTTATATGGTATAACGTTATAACGTATTACGTTATATGGTATAACGTTATAACGTATTACGTTATATGGTATTACGTTATAACGTATTACGTTATATGGTATAACGTTATAACGTATTACGTTATATGGTATAACGTTATGTGGTATAACGTTATAACGTATTACCTTATATGGTATTACGTCATATGGTATAACGTTATAACGTATTACGTTATATGGTATCACGTTATAACGTATTACGTTATATGGTATTATGTCACATCGTATTACGTTATATGGTATAACGTTATAACGTTTTACCTTATATGGTCTAACGTTATAACGTATTACGTTATATGGTATAACGTTATAACGTATTACGATATATGGTATAACGTTATAACGTATTACGTTATATGGTATAACGTTATAACGTATTACGTTATATGGTATAACGTTATGTGGTATAACGTTATAACGTATTACCTTATATGGTATTACGTTATATGGTATTACGTTATAGCGTATTACGTTATATGGTATAACGTTATAACGTATTACGTTATATGGTATTACGTCATAACGTAACACGTTATATGGTATAACGTTATAACGTATTACGTTATATTGTATTATGTCATAACGTATTACGTTATATGGTATAACGTTATAACGTTTTACCTTATATGGTATAACGTTATAACGTATTACGTTATATGGTATAACGTTATAACGTATTACGATATATGGTATAACGTTATAACGTATTACGTTATATGGTATAACGTTATAACGTATTACGTTATATGGTATAACGTTATGTGGTATAACGTTATAACGTATTACCTTATATGGTATTACGTCATATGGTATAACGTTATAACGTATTACGTTATATGGTATCACGTTATAACGTATTACGTTATGTGGTATTACCTCACAACGTATTACGTTATATGGTATTACCTCACAACGTATTACGTTATATGGTATCACGTTATAACGTATTACGTTATATCGTATTACCTCACAACGTATTACGTTATATGGAATAACGTTATAACGTATTACGTTATATGGTATTACGTTATAACGTATTACGTTATATGGTATAATGTTATAACGTATTACGTTATATGGTATTACGTTATAACGTATTACGTTATATGGTACAACGTTATAACGTATTACGTTATATGGTATTACGTTATAACGTATTACGTTATATGGTATAACGTTATAACGTATTACGTTATATGGTATTACGTCAAAACGTATTACGTTATATGGTATAACGTTTTTAACGTATTACGTTATATGGTATTACGTCAAAACGTATTACGTTATATGGTATAACGTTATAACGTATTACGTTATATGGTATAACGTTATAACGTATCACCTTATATGTTATAACGTCATATGGTATAACGTTATAACGTATTACGTTATATGGTATCACGTTATAACGTATTACGTTATATGGTATTATGTCACAACGGATTACGTTATATGGTATAACGTTATAACGTATTACGTTATATGGTATTACGTTATAACGTATTACGTTATATGGTATAACGTTATAACGTATTACGTTATATGGTATTACGTCATAACGTAACACGTTATATGGTATAACGTTATAACGTATTACGTTATATTGTATTACGTCATAACGTATTACGTTATATGGTATAACGTTATAACGTTTTACCTTATATGGTATAACGTTATAACGTATTACGTTATATGGTATAACGTTATAACGTATTACGATATATGGTATAACGTTATAACGTGTTACGTTATATGGTATAACGTTATAACGTATTTCGTTATATGGTATAACGTTATGTGGTATAACGTTATAACGTATTACCTTATAAGGTATTACGTCATATGGTATAACGTTATAACGTATTACGTTATATGGTATTACGTCAAAACGTATTACGTTATATGGTATAACGTTTTTAACGTATTACGTTATATGGTATTACGTCAAAACGTATTACGTTATATGGTATTACGTCAAAACGTATTACGTTATATGGTATTACCTCACAACGTATTACGTTATATGGTATAACGTTATAACGTATTACGTTATATGGTATTACGTTATAACGTATTACGTTATATGGTATAACGTTATAAGGTATTACGTTATATGGTATAACGTTATGTGGTATAACGTTATAACGTATTACCTTATATGGTATTACGTCATATGGTATAACGTTATAACGTATTACGTTATATGGTATTACGTCATAACGTAACACGTTATATGGTATAACGTTATAACGTATTACGTTATATTGTATTACGTCATAACGTATTACGTTATATGGTATAACGTTATAACGTTTTACCTTATATGGTATAACGTTATAACGTATTACGTTATATGGTATAACGTTATAACGTATTACGATATATGGTATAACGTTATAACGTATTAAGCTATATGGTATAACGTTATAACGTATTACGTTATATGGTATAACGTTATAACGTATTACGTTATATGGTATAACGTTATAACGTATTACGATATATGGTATAACGTTATAACGTATTACGTTATATGGTATAACGTTATAACGTATTACGTTATATGGTATAACGTTATGTGGTATAACGTTATAACGTATTACCTTATATGGTATTACGTCATATGGTATAACGTTATAACGTATTACGTTATATGGTATTACGTTATAACGTATTACGTTATATGGTATAACGTTATAACGTATTACGTTATATGGTATAACGTTATAACGTATTACGATATATGGTATTACGTCAAAACGTATTACGTTATATGGTATAACGTTTTTAACGTATTACGTTATATGGTATAACGTTTTTAACGTATTACGTTATATGGTATATCGTTATGTGGTATAACGTTATAACGTATTACCTTATAAGGTATTACGTCATATGGTATAACGTTATAACGTATTACGTTATATGGTATTACGTTATAACGTATTACGTTATATGGTATTACCTCACAACGTATTACGTTATATGGAATAACGTTATAACGTATTACGTTATATGGTATAACGTTATAACGTATTACCTTATATGGTGTAACGTCATATGGTATAACGTTATAACGTATTACGTTATATGGTATTACGTTATAACGTATTACGTTATATGGTATAACGTTATAACGTATTACGTTATATGGTATTACGTTATAACGTATTACGTTATATGGTATAACGTTATAACGTATTACGTTATATGGTATTACGTTATAACGTATTACGTTATATGGTATAACGTTATAACGTATTACGTTATATGGTATTACGTTATAACGTATTACGTTATATGGTATAACGTTATAACGTATTACGTTATATGGTATTACGTCATAACGTAACACGTTATATGGTATAACGTTATAACGTATTACGTTATATTGTATTACGTCATAACGTATTACGTTATATGGTATAACGTTATAACGTTTTACCTTATATGGTATAACGTTGTAACGTATTACGTTATATGGTATAACGTTATAACGTATTACGATATATGGTATAACGTTATAACGTATTACGTTATATGGTATAACGTTATAACGTATTACGTTATATGGTATAACGTTATGTGGTATAACGTTATAACGTATTACCTTATATGGTATTACGTCATATGGTATAACGTTATAACGTATTACGTTATATGGTATTACGTTATAACGTATTACGTTATATGGTATAACGTTATAACGTATTACGTTATATGGTATAACGTTATAACGTATTACGTTATATGGTATAACGTTATAACGTATTACGTTATATGGTATTACGTTATAACGTATTACGTTATATGGTATAACGTTATAACGTATTACGTTATATGGTATAACGTTATGTGGTATAACGTTATAACGTATTACCTTATATGGTATTACGTCATATGGTATAACGTTATAACGTATTACGTTATATGGTATCACGTTATAACGTATTACGTTATATGGTATTATGTCACATCGTATTACGTTATATGGTATAACGTTATAACGTTTTACCTTATATGGTCTAACGTTATAACGTATTACGTTATATGGTATAACGTTATAACGTATTACGATATATGGTATAACGTTATAACGTATTACGTTATATGGTATAACGTTATAACGTATTACGTTATATGGTATAACGTTATGTGGTATAACGTTATAACGTATTACCTTATATGGTATTACGTTATATGGTATTACGTTATAGCGTATTACGTTATATGGTATAACGTTATAACGTATTACGTTATATGGTATTACGTCATAACGTAACACGTTATATGGTATAACGTTATAACGTATTACGTTATATTGTATTATGTCATAACGTATTACGTTATATGGTATAACGTTATAACGTTTTACCTTATATGGTATAACGTTATAACGTATTACGTTATATGGTATAACGTTATAACGTATTACGATATATGGTATAACGTTATAACGTATTACGTTATATGGTATAACGTTATAACGTATTACGTTATATGGTATAACGTTATGTGGTATAACGTTATAACGTATTACCTTATATGGTATTACGTCATATGGTATAACGTTATAACGTATTACGTTATATGGTATCACGTTATAACGTATTACGTTATGTGGTATTACCTCACAACGTATTACGTTATATGGTATTACCTCACAACGTATTACGTTATATGGTATCACGTTATAACGTATTACGTTATATGGTATTACCTCACAACGTATTACGTTATATGGAATAACGTTATAACGTATTACGTTATATGGTATTACGTTATAACGTATTACGTTATATGGTATAATGTTATAACGTATTACGTTATATGGTATTACGTTATAACGTATTACGTTATATGGTACAACGTTATAACGTATTACGTTATATGGTATTACGTTATAACGTATTACGTTATATGGTATAACGTTATAACTTATTACGTTATATGGTATTACGTCAAAACGTATTACGTTATATGGTATAACGTTTTTAACGTATTACGTTATACGGTATTACGTTATAACGTATTACGTTATATGGTATAACGTTATAACGTACTACGATTTATGGTATAACGTTATAACGTATTACGTTATATGGTATAACGTTATGTGGTATAACGTTATAACGTATTACCTTATATGGTATTACGTCATATGGTATAACGTTATAACGTATTACGTTATATGGTATCACGTTATAACGTATTACGTTATATGGTATTACCTCACAACGTATTACGTTATATGGAATAACGTTATAACGTATTACGTTATATGGTATAACGTTATAACGTATTACCTTATATGGTATAACGTCATATGGTATAACGTTATAACGTATTACATTATATGGTATTACGTTATAACGTATTACGTTATATGGTATAACGTTATAACGTAGTACGTTATATGGTATTACGTTATAACGTATTACGTTATATGGTATAACGTTATAACGTATTACGTTATATGGTATAACGTTATAACGTATTACGTTATATGGTATAACGTTATAACGTATTACGTTATATGGTATAACGTTATAACGTATTACGTTATATGGTATTACGTTATAACGTATTACGTTATATGGTATAACGTTATAACGTATTACCTTATATGGTATTACGTCATATGGTATAACGTTATAACGTATTACGTTATATGGTATTACGTTATAACGTATTACGTTATATGGTATAACGTTATAACGTATTACGTTATATGGTATAACGTTATAACGTATTACGTTATATGGTATAACGTTATAACGTATTACGTTATATGGTATTACGTTATAACGTATTACGTTATATGGTATAACGTTATAACGTATTACGTTATATGGTATAACGTTATGTGGTATAACGTTATAACGTATTACCTTATATGGTATTACGTCATATGGTATAACGTTATAACGTATTACGTTATATGGTATCACGTTATAACGTATTACGTTATATGGTATTATGTCACATCGTATTACGTTATATGGTATAACGTTATAACGTTTTACCTTATATGGTCTAACGTTATAACGTATTACGTTATATGGTATAACGTTATAACGTATTACGATATATGGTATAACGTTATAACGTATTACGTTATATGGTATAACGTTATAACGTATTACGTTATATGGTATAACGTTATGTGGTATAACGTTATAAAGTATTACCTTATATGGTATTACGTTATATGGTATTACGTTATAGCGTATTACGTTATATGGTATAACGTTATAACGTATTACGTTATATGGTATTACGTCATAACGTAACACGTTATATGGTATAACGTTATAACGTATTACGTTATATTGTATTATGTCATAACGTATTACGTTATATG
Organism: Bombus huntii; assembly: GCF_024542735.1. Lineage (NCBI taxonomy): Eukaryota > Metazoa > Arthropoda > Insecta > Hymenoptera > Apidae > Bombus > Bombus huntii. The sequence goes on from NC_066238.1 coordinate 18,602,092, forward strand.
GTATAACGTTATAACGTTTTACCTTATATGGTATAACGTTATAACGTATTACGTTATATGGTATAACGTTATAACGTATTACGATATATGGTATAACGTTATAACGTATTACGTTATATGGTATAACGTTATAACGTATTACGTTATATGGTATAACGTTATGTGGTATAACGTTATAACGTATTACCTTATATGGTATTACGTCATATGGTATAACGTTATAACGTATTACGTTATATGGTATCACGTTATAACGTATTACGTTATGTGGTATTACCTCACAACGTATTACGTTATATGGTATTACCTCACAACGTATTACGTTATATGGTATCACGTTATAACGTATTACGTTATATGGTATTACCTCACAACGTATTACGTTATATGGAATAACGTTATAACGTATTACGTTATATGGTATTACGTTATAACGTATTACGTAATATGGTATAATGTTATAACGTATTACGTTATATGGTATTACGTTATAACGTATTACGTTATATGGTACAACGTTATAACGTATTACGTTATATGGTATTACGTTATAACGTATTACGTTATATGGTATAACGTTATAACGTATTACGTTATATGGTATTACGTCAAAACGTATTACGTTATATGGTATAACGTTTTTAACGTATTACGTTATATGGTATTACGTTATAACGTATTACGTTATATGGTATAACGTTATAACGTATTACGATATATGGTATAACGTTATAACGTATTACGTTATATGGTATAACGTTATGTGGTATAACGTTATAACGTATTACCTTATATGGTATTACGTCATATGGTATAACGTTATAACGTATTACGTTATATGGTATCACGTTATAACGTATTACGTTATATGGTATTACCTCACAACGTATTACGTTATATGGAATAACGTTATAACGTATTACGTTATATGGTATAACGTTATAACATATTACCTTATATGGTATAACGTCATATGGTATAACGTTATAACGTATTACCTTATATGGTATTACGTCATATGGTATAACGTTATAACGTATTACGTTATATGGTATCACGTTATAACGTATTACGTTATATGGTATAACGTTATAACGTTTTACCTTATATGGTATAACGTTATAACGTATTACGTTATATGGTATAACGTTATAACGTATTACGATATATGGTATAACGTTATAACGTATTACGTTATATGGTATAACGTTATAACGTATTACGTTATATGGTATAACGTTTTTAACGTATTACGTTATATGGTATTACGTTATAACGTATTACGTTATATGGTATAACGTTATAACGTATTACGATATATGGTATAACGTTATAACGTATTACGTTATATGGTATAACGTTATGTGGTATAACGTTATAACGTATTACCTTATATGGTATTACGTCATATGGTATAACGTTATAACGTATTACGTTATATGGTATCACGTTATAACGTATTACGTTATATGGTATTACCTCACAACGTATTACGTTATATGGAATAACGTTATAACGTATTACGTTATATGGTATAACGTTATAACGTATTACCTTATATGGTATAACGTCATATGGTATAACGTTATAACGTATTACATTATATGGTATTACGTTATAACGTATTACGTTATATGGTATAACGTTATAACGTAGTACGTTATATGGTATTACGTTATAACGTATTACGTTATATGGTATAACGTTATAACGTATTACGATATATGGTATAACGTTATAACGTATTACCTTATATGGTATAACGTCATATGGTATAACGTTATAACGTATTACATTATATGGTATTACGTTATAACGTATTACGTTATATGGTATAACGTTATAACGTATTACGTTATATGGTATTACGTTATAACGTATTACGTTATATGGTATAACGTTATAACGTATTACGATATATGGTATAACGTTATAACGTATTACGTTATATGGTATAACGTTATGTGGTATAACGTTATAACGTATTACCTTATATGGTATTACGTCATATGGTATAACGTTATAACGTATTACGTTATATGGTATCACGTTATAACGTATTACGTTATATGGTATTACCTCACAACGTATTACGTTATATGGAATAACGTTATAACGTATTACGTTATATGGTATAACGTTATAACGTATTACCTTATATGGTATAACGTCATATGGTATAACGTTATAACGTATTACATTATATGGTATTACGTTATAACGTATTACGTTATATGGTATAACGTTATAACGTAGTACGTTATATGGTATTACGTTATAACGTATTACGTTATATGGTATAACGTTATAACGTATTACGTTATATGGTATTACGTTATAACGTATTACGTTATATGGTATAACGTTATAACGTATTACGTTATATGGTATTACGTTATAACGTATTACGTTATATGGTATAACGTTATAACGTATTACGTTATATGGTATTACGTCATAACGTAACACGTTATATGGTATAACGTTATAACGTATTACGTTATATTGTATTACGTCATAACGTATTACGTTATATGGTATAACGTTATAACGTTTTACCTTATATGGTATAACGTTGTAACGTATTACGTTATATGGTATAACGTTATAACGTATTACGATATATGTTATAACGTTATAACGTATTACGTTATATGGTATAACGTTATAACGTATTACGTTATATGGTATAACGTTATGTGGTATAACGTTATAACGTATTACCTTATATGGTATTACGTCATATGGTATAACGTTATAACGTTTTACCTTATATGGTATAACGTTATAACGTATTACGTTATATGGTATAACGTTATAACGTATTACGATATATGGTATAACGTTATAACGTATTACGTTATATGGTATAACGTTATAACGTATTACGTTATATGGTATTACGTTATAACGTATTACGTTATATGGTATAACGTTATAACGTATTACGTTATATGGTATAACGTTATGTGGTATAACGTTATAACGTATTACCTTATATGGTATTACGTCATATGGTATAACGTTATAACGTATTACGTTATATGGTATCACGTTATAACGTATTACGTTATATGGTATTATGTCACATCGTATTACGTTATATGGTATAACGTTATAACGTATTACGTTATATGGTATTACGTTATAGCGTATTACGTTATATGGTATAACGTTATAACGTATTACGTTATATGGTATTACGTCATAACGTAACACGTTATATGGTATAACGTTATAACGTATTACGTTATATTGTATTACCTCATAACGTATTACGTTATATGGTATAACGTTATAACGTTTTACCTTATATGGTATAACGTTATAACGTATTACGTTATATGGTATAACGTTATAACGTATTACGATATATGGTATAACGTTATAACGTATTACGTTATATGGTATAACGTTATAACGTATTACGTTATATGGTATAACGTTATGTGGTATAACGTTATAACGTATTACCTTATATGGTATTACGTCATATGGTATAACGTTATAACGTATTACGTTATATGGTATCACGTTATAACGTATTACGTTATATGGTATTATGTCACAACGTATTACGTTATATGGTATAACGTTATAACGTATTACGTTATATGGTATTACGTTATAGCGTATTACGTTATATGGTATAACGTTATAACGTATTACGGTATATGGTATAACGTTATGTGGTATAACGTTATAACGTATTACCTTATATGTTATTACGTCATATGGTATAACGTTATAACGTATTACGTTATATGGTATCACGTTATAACGTATTACGTTATATGGCATTACCTCACAACGTATTACGTTATATGGAATAACGTTATAACGTATTACGTTATATGGTATAACGTTGTAACGTATTACCTTATATGGTATAACGTCATATGGTGTAACGTTATAACGTATTACGTTATATGGTATTACGTTATAACGTATTACGTTATATGGTATAACGTTATAACGTATTACGTTATATGGTATAACGTTATAACGTATTACGTTATATGGTATTACGTTATAACGTATTACGTTATATGGTATAACGTTATAACGTATTACGTTATATGGTATTACGTCAAAACGTATTACGTTATATGGTATTACGTCAAAACGTATTACGTTATATGGTATTACCTCACAACGTATTACGTTATATGGTATAACGTTATAACGTATTACGTTATATGGTATTACGTTATAACGTATTACGTTATATGGTATAAAGTTATAAGGTATTACGTTATATGGTATAACGTTATGTGGTATAACGTTATAACGTATTACCTTATATGGTATTACGTCATATGGTATAACGTTATAACGTATTACGTTATATGGTATTACGTCATAACGTAACACGTTATATGGTATAACGTTATAACGTATTACGTTATATTGTATTACGTCATAACGTATTACGTTATATGGTATAACGTTATAACGTTTTACCTTATATGGTATAACGTTATAACGTATTACGTTATATGGTATAACGTTATATCGTATTACGATATATGGTATAACGTTATAACGTATTAAGCTATATGGTATAACGTTATAACGTATTACGTTATATGGTATAACGTTATAACGTATTACGTTATATGCTATAACGTCATATTGTATAACGTTATAACGTATTACGTTATATGGTATTACGTTATAACGTATTACGTTATATGGTATTACCTCACAACGTATTACGTTATATGGTATAACGTTATAACGTATTACGTTATATGGTATAACGTTATAACGTATCACCTTATATGTTATAACGTCATATGGTATAACGTTATAACGTATTACGTTATATGGTATCACGTTATAACGTATTACGTTATATGGTATTATGTCACAATGTATTACGTTATATGGTATAACGTTATAACGTATTACGTTATATGGTATTACGTTATAACGTATTACGTTATATGGTATAACGTTATAACGTATTACGTTATATGGTATTACGTCATAACGTAACACGTTATATGGTATAACGTTATAACGTATTACGTTCTATTGTATTACGTCATAACGTATTACGTTATATGGTATAACGTTATAACGTTTTACCTTATATGGTATAACGTTATAACGTATTACGTTATATGGTATAACGTTATAACGTATTACGATATATGGTATAACGTTATAACGTATTACGTTATATGGTATAACGTTATAACGTATTTCGTTATATGGTATAACGTTATGTGGTATAACGTTATAACGTATTACCTTATATGGTATTACGTCATATGGTATAACGTTATAACGTATTACGTTATATGGTATCACGTTATAACGTATTACGTTATATGGTATTACCTCACAACGTATTACGTTATATGGTATAACGTTATAACGTATTACGTTATATGGTATTACGTCAAAACGTATTACGTTATATGGTATAACGTTTTTAACGTATTACGTTATATGGTATTACGTCAAAACGTATTACGTTATATGGTATTACGTCAAAACGTATTACGTTATATGGTATTACCTCACAACGTATTACGTTATATGGTATAACGTTATAACGTATTACGTTATATGGTATTACGTTATAACGTATTACGTTATATGGTATAACGTTATAACGTATTACGTTATATGGTATAACGTTATGTGGCATAACGTTATAACGTATTACCTTATATGGTATTACGTCACATGGTATAACGTTATAACGTATTACGTTATATGGTATCACGTTATAACGTATTACGTTATATGGTATTATGTCACAACGTATTACGTTATATGGTATAACGTTATAACGTATTACGTTATATGGTATAACGTTATAACGTATTACGTTATATGGTATAACGTTATGTGGTATAACGTTATAACGTATTACCTTATATGGTATTACGTCATATGGTATAACGTTATAACGTATTACGTTATATGGTATCACGTTATAACGTATTACGTTATATGGTATAACGTTATAACGTATTACGTTATATGGTATAACGTTATAACGTATTGCGTTATATGGTATAACGTTTTTAACGTATTACGTTATATGGTATTACGTCAAAACGTATTACGTTATATGGTATTACGTCAAAACGTATTACGTTATATGGTATTACCTCACAACGTATTACGTTATATGGTATAACGTTATAACGTATTACGTTATATGGTATTACGTTATAACGTATTACGTTATATGGTATAACGTTATAACGTATTACGTTATATGGTATAACGTTATAACGTATTACGTTATATGGTATAACGTTATGTGGTATAACGTTATAACGTATTACCTTATATGGTATTACGTCATATGGTATAACGTTATAACGTATTACGTTATATGGTATCACGTTATAACGTATTACGTTATGTGGTATTACCTCACAACGTATTACGTTATATGGTATTACCTCACAACGTATTACGGTATATGGTATCACGTTATAACGTGTTACGTTATATGGTATTACCTCACAACGTATTACGTTATATGGAATAACGTTATAACGTATTACGTTATATGGTATTACGTTATAACGTATTACGTTATATGGTATAATGTTATAACGTATTACGTTATATGGTATTACGTTATAACGTATTACGTTATATGGTACAACGTTATAACGTATTACGTTATATGGTATTACGTTATAACGTATTACGTTATATGGTATAACGTTATAACGTATTACGTTATATGGTATTACGTCAAAACGTATTACGTTATATGGTATAACGTTTTTAACGTATTACGTTATATGGTATTACGTTATAACGTATTACGTTATATGGTATAACGTTATAACGTATTACGATATATGGTATAACTTTATAACGTATTACGTTATATGGTATAACGTTATGTGGTATAACGTTATAACGTATTACCTTATATGGTATTACGTCATATGGTATAACGTTATAACGTATTACGTTATATGGTATCACGTTATAACGTATTACGTTATATGGTATTACCTCACAACGTATTACGTTATATGGAATAACGTTATAACGTATTACGTTATATGGTATAACGTTATAACGTATTACCTTATATGGTATAACGTCATATGGTATAACGTTATAACGTATTACGTTATATGGTATTACGTTATAACGTATTACGTTATGTGGTATAACGTTATAACGTATTACGTTATATGGTATTACGTTATAACGTATTACGTTATATGGTATAACGTTATAACGTATTACGTTATATGGTATTACGTTATAACGTATTACGTTATATGGTATAACGTTATAACGTATTACGTTATATGGTATTACGTTATAACGTATTACGTTATATGGTATAACGTTATAACGTATTACGTTATATGGTATTACGTCATAACGTAACTCGTTATATGGTATAACGTTATAACGTATTACGTTATATTGTATTACGTCATAACGTATTACGTTATATGGTATAACGTTATAACGTTTTACCTTATATGGTATAACGTTGTAACGTATTACGTTATATGGTATAACGTTATAACGTATTACGATATATGGTATAACGTTATAACGTATTACGTTATATGGTATAACGTTATAACGTATTACGTTATATGGTATAACGTTATGTGGTATAACGTTATAACGTATTACCTTATATGGTATTACGTCATATGGTATAACGTTATAACGTATTACGTTATATGGTATTACGTTATAACGTATTACGTTATATGGTATAACGTTATAACGTATTACGTTATATGGTATCACGTTATAACGTATTACGTTATATGGTATTACCTCACAACGTATTACGTTATATGGAATAACGTTATAACGTATTACGTTATATGGTATAACGTTATAACGTATTACCTTATATGGTATAACGTCATATGGTATAACGTTATAACGTATTACGTTATATGGTATTACGTTATAACGTATTACGTTATATGGTATAACGTTATAACGTATTACGTTATATGGTATTACGTTATAACGTATTACGTTATATGGTATAACGTTATAACGTATTACGTTATATGGTATAACGTTATGTGGTATAACGTTATAACGTATTACCTTATATGGTATTACGTCATATGGTATAACGTTATAACGTATTACGTTATATGGTATCACGTTATAACGTATTACGTTATACGGTATTATGTCACATCGTATTACGTTATATGGTATAACGTTATAACGTATTACGTTATATGGTATCACGTTATAACGTATTACGTTATATGGTATTATGTCACATCGTATTACGTTACATGGTATAACGTTATAACGTATTACGTTATATGGTATTACGTTATAGCGTATTACGTTATATGGTATAACGTTATAACGTATTACGTTATATGGTATAACGTTATAACGTATTACGTTATATGGTATAACGTTATGTGGTATAACGTTATAACGTATTACCTTATATGGTATTACGTCATATGGTATAACGTTATAACGTATTACGTTATATGGTATTACGTTATAACGTATTACGTTATATGGTATAACGTTATAACGTATTACGTTATATGGTATCACGTTATAACGTATTACGTTATATGGTATTACCTCACAACGTATTACGTTATATGGAATAACGTTATAACGTATTACGTTATATGGTATAACGTTATAACGTATTACCTTATATGGTATAACGTCATATGGTATAACGTTATAACGTATTACGTTATATGGTATTACGTTATAACGTATTACGTTATATGGTATAACGTTATAACGTATTACGTTATATGGTATTACGTTATAACGTATTACGTTATATGGTATAACGTTATAACGTTTTACCTTATATGGTATAACGTTATAACGTATTACGTTATATGGTATTACGTTATAACGTATTACGTTATATGGTATAACGTTATAGCGTATTACGATATATGGTATAACGTTATAACGTATTACGTTATATGGTATCACGTTATAACGTTTTACGTTATATGGTATTACCTCACAACGTATTACGTTATATGGAATAACGTTATAACGTATTACGTTATATGGTATTACGTTATAACGTATTACGTTATATGGTATAAAGTTATAAGGTATTACGTTATATGGTATAACGTTATGTGGTATAACGTTATAACGTATTACCTTATATGGTATTACGTCATATGGTATAACGTTATAACGTATTACGTTATATGGTATTACGTCATAACGTAACACGTTATATGGTATAACGTTATAACGTATTACGTTATATTGTATTACGTCATAACGTATTACGTTATATGGTATAACGTTATAACGTTTTACCTTATATGGTATAACGTTATAACGTATTACGTTATATGGTATAACGTTATAACGTATTACGATATATGGTATAACGTTATAACGTATTAAGCTATATGGTATAACGTTATAACGTATTACGTTATATGGTATAACGTTATAACGTATTACGTTATATGCTATAACGTCATATTGTATAACGTTATAACGTATTACGTTATATGGTATTACGTTATAACGTATTACGTTATATGGTATTACCTCACAACGTATTACGTTATATGGTATAACGTTATAACGTATTACGTTATATGGTATAACGTTATAACGTATCACCTTATATGTTATAACGTCATATGGTATAACGTTATAACGTATTACGTTATATGGTATCACGTTATAACGTATTACGTTATATGGTATTATGTCACAATGTATTACGTTATATGGTATAACGTTATAACGTATTACGTTATATGGTATTACGTTATAACGTATTACGTTATATGGTATAACGTTATAACGTATTACGTTATATGGTATTACGTCATAACGTAACACGTTATATGGTATAACGTTATAACGTATTACGTTCTATTGTATTACGTCATAACGTATTACGTTATATGGTATAACGTTATAACGTTTTACCTTATATGGTATAACGTTATAACGTATTACGTTATATGGTATAACGTTATAACGTATTACGATATATGGTATAACGTTATAACGTATTACGTTATATGGTATAACGTTATAACGTATTTCGTTATATGGTATAACGTTATGTGGTATAACGTTATAACGTATTACCTTATATGGTATTACGTCATATGGTATAACGTTATAACGTATTACGTTATATGGTATCACGTTATAACGTATTACGTTATATGGTATTACCTCACAACGTATTACGTTATATGGTATAACGTTATAACGTATTACGTTATATGGTATTACGTCAAAACGTATTACGTTATATGGTATAACGTTTTTAACGTATTACGTTATATGGTATTACGTCAAAACGTATTACGTTATATGGTATTACGTCAAAACGTATTACGTTATATGGTATTACCTCACAACGTATTACGTTATATGGTATAACGTTATAACGTATTACGTTATATGGTATTACGTTATAACGTATTACGTTATATGGTATAACGTTATAACGTATTACGTTATATGGTATAACGTTATGTGGCATAACGTTATAACGTATTACCTTATATGGTATTACGTCACATGGTATAACGTTATAACGTATTACGTTATATGGTATCACGTTATAACGTATTACGTTATATGGTATTATGTCACAACGTATTACGTTATATGGTATAACGTTATAACGTATTACGTTATATGGTATAACGTTATAACGTATTACGTTATATGGTATAACGTTATGTGGTATAACGTTATAACGTATTACCTTATATGGTATTACGTCATATGGTATAACGTTATAACGTATTACGTTATATGGTATCACGTTATAACGTATTACGTTATATGGTATAACGTTATAACGTATTACGTTATATGGTATAACGTTATAACGTATTGCGTTATATGGTATAACGTTTTTAACGTATTACGTTATATGGTATTACGTCAAAACGTATTACGTTATATGGTATTACGTCAAAACGTATTACGTTATATGGTATTACCTCACAACGTATTACGTTATATGGTATAACGTTATAACGTATTACGTTATATGGTATTACGTTATAACGTATTACGTTATATGGTATAACGTTATAACGTATTACGTTATATGGTATAACGTTATAACGTATTACGTTATATGGTATAACGTTATGTGGTATAACGTTATAACGTATTACCTTATATGGTATTACGTCATATGGTATAACGTTATAACGTATTACGTTATATGGTATCACGTTATAACGTATTACGTTATGTGGTATTACCTCACAACGTATTACGTTATATGGTATTACCTCACAACGTATTACGGTATATGGTATCACGTTATAACGTGTTACGTTATATGGTATTACCTCACAACGTATTACGTTATATGGAATAACGTTATAACGTATTACGTTATATGGTATTACGTTATAACGTATTACGTTATATGGTATAATGTTATAACGTATTACGTTATATGGTATTACGTTATAACGTATTACGTTATATGGTACAACGTTATAACGTATTACGTTATATGGTATTACGTTATAACGTATTACGTTATATGGTATAACGTTATAACGTATTACGTTATATGGTATTACGTCAAAACGTATTACGTTATATGGTATAACGTTTTTAACGTATTACGTTATATGGTATTACGTTATAACGTATTACGTTATATGGTATAACGTTATAACGTATTACGATATATGGTATAACTTTATAACGTATTACGTTATATGGTATAACGTTATGTGGTATAACGTTATAACGTATTACCTTATATGGTATTACGTCATATGGTATAACGTTATAACGTATTACGTTATATGGTATCACGTTATAACGTATTACGTTATATGGTATTACCTCACAACGTATTACGTTATATGGAATAACGTTATAACGTATTACGTTATATGGTATAACGTTATAACGTATTACCTTATATGGTATAACGTCATATGGTATAACGTTATAACGTATTACGTTATATGGTATTACGTTATAACGTATTACGTTATGTGGTATAACGTTATAACGTATTACGTTATATGGTATTACGTTATAACGTATTACGTTATATGGTATAACGTTATAACGTATTACGTTATATGGTATTACGTTATAACGTATTACGTTATATGGTATAACGTTATAACGTATTACGTTATATGGTATTACGTTATAACGTATTACGTTATATGGTATAACGTTATAACGTATTACGTTATATGGTATTACGTCATAACGTAACTCGTTATATGGTATAACGTTATAACGTATTACGTTATATTGTATTACGTCATAACGTATTACGTTATATGGTATAACGTTATAACGTTTTACCTTATATGGTATAACGTTGTAACGTATTACGTTATATGGTATAACGTTATAACGTATTACGATATATGGTATAACGTTATAACGTATTACGTTATATGGTATAACGTTATAACGTATTACGTTATATGGTATAACGTTATGTGGTATAACGTTATAACGTATTACCTTATATGGTATTACGTCATATGGTATAACGTTATAACGTATTACGTTATATGGTATTACGTTATAACGTATTACGTTATATGGTATAACGTTATAACGTATTACGTTATATGGTATCACGTTATAACGTATTACGTTATATGGTATTACCTCACAACGTATTACGTTATATGGAATAACGTTATAACGTATTACGTTATATGGTATAACGTTATAACGTATTACCTTATATGGTATAACGTCATATGGTATAACGTTATAACGTATTACGTTATATGGTATTACGTTATAACGTATTACGTTATATGGTATAACGTTATAACGTATTACGTTATATGGTATTACGTTATAACGTATTACGTTATATGGTATAACGTTATAACGTATTACGTTATATGGTATAACGTTATGTGGTATAACGTTATAACGTATTACCTTATATGGTATTACGTCATATGGTATAACGTTATAACGTATTACGTTATATGGTATCACGTTATAACGTATTACGTTATACGGTATTATGTCACATCGTATTACGTTATATGGTATAACGTTATAACGTATTACGTTATATGGTATCACGTTATAACGTATTACGTTATATGGTATTATGTCACATCGTATTACGTTACATGGTATAACGTTATAACGTATTACGTTATATGGTATTACGTTATAGCGTATTACGTTATATGGTATAACGTTATAACGTATTACGTTATATGGTATAACGTTATAACGTATTACGTTATATGGTATAACGTTATGTGGTATAACGTTATAACGTATTACCTTATATGGTATTACGTCATATGGTATAACGTTATAACGTATTACGTTATATGGTATTACGTTATAACGTATTACGTTATATGGTATAACGTTATAACGTATTACGTTATATGGTATCACGTTATAACGTATTACGTTATATGGTATTACCTCACAACGTATTACGTTATATGGAATAACGTTATAACGTATTACGTTATATGGTATAACGTTATAACGTATTACCTTATATGGTATAACGTCATATGGTATAACGTTATAACGTATTACGTTATATGGTATTACGTTATAACGTATTACGTTATATGGTATAACGTTATAACGTATTACGTTATATGGTATTACGTTATAACGTATTACGTTATATGGTATAACGTTATAACGTTTTACCTTATATGGTATAAGGTTATAACGTATTACGTTATATGGTATTACGTTATAACGTATTACGTTATATGGTATAACGTTATAGCGTATTACGATATATGGTATAACGTTATAACGTATTACGTTATATGGTATAACGTTATGTGGTATAACGTTATAACGTATTACCTTATATGGTATTACGTCATATGGTATAACGTTATAACGTATTACGTTATATGGTATCACGTTATAACGTTTTACGTTATATGGTATTACCTCACAACGTATTACGTTATATGGAATAACGTTATAACGTATTACGTTATATGGTATAACGTTATAACGTATTACCTTATATGGTATAACGTCATATGGTATAACGTTATAACGTATTACGTTATATGGTATTACGTTATAACGTATTACGTTATATGGTATAACGTTATAACGTAGTACGTTATATGGTATTACGTTATAACGTATTACGTTATATGGTATAACGTTATAACGTATTACGTTATATGGTATTACGTTATAACGTATTACGTTATATGGTATAACGTTATAACGTATTACGTTATATGGTATTACGTTATAACGTATTACGTTATATGGTATAACGTTATAACGTATTACGTTATATGGTATTACGTCATAACGTAACACGTTATATGGTATAACGTTATAACGTATTACGTTATATTGTATTACGTCATAACGTATTACGTTATATGGTATAACGTTATAACGTTTTACCTTATCTGGTATAACGTTGTAACGTATTACGTTATATGGTATAACGTTGTAACGTATTACGATATATGGTATAACGTTATAACGTATTACGTTATATGGTATAACGTTAAAACGTATTACGTTATATGGTATAACGTTATGTGGTATAACGTTATAACGTATTACCTTATATGGTATTACGTCATATGGTATAACGTTATAACGTATTACGTTATATGGTATTACGTTATAACGTATTACGTTATATGGTATAACGTTATAACGTATTACGTTATATGGTATAACGTTATAACGTATTACGTTATATGGTATAACGTTATAACGTATTACGTTATATGGTATTACGTTATAACGTATTACGTTATATGGTATAACGTTATAACGTATTACGTTATATGGTATAACGTTATGTGGTATAACGTTATAACGTATTACCTTATATGGTATTACGTCATATGGTATAACGTTATAACGTATTACGTTATATGGTATCACGTTATAACGTATTACGTTATACGGTATTATGTCACATCGTATTGCGTTATATGGTATAACGTTATAACGTATTATGTTATATGGTATTACGTTATAGCGTATTACGTTATATGGTATAACGTTATAACGTATTACGTTATATGGTATAACGTTATAACGTATTACGTTATATGGTATAACGTTATAACGTATTACGTTAGATGGTATTACGTTATAACGTATTACGTTATATGGTATAACGTTATAACGTATTACGTTATATGGTATAACGTTATGTGGTATAACGTTATAACGTATTACCTTATATGGTATTACGTTATATGGTATAACGTTATAACGTATTACGTTATATGGTATAACGTTATGTGGTATAACGTTATAACGTATTACCTTATATGGTATTACGTCATATGGTATAACGTTATAACGTATTACGTTATATGGTATCACGTTATAACGTATTACGTTATACGGTATTATGTCACATCGTATTACGTTATATGGTATAACGTTATAACGTATTACGTTATATGGTATCACGTTATAACGTATTACGTTATATGGTATTATGTCACATCGTATTACGTTACATGGTATAACGTTATAACGTATTACGTTATATGGTATTACGTTATAGCGTATTACGTTATATGGTATAACGTTATAACGTATTACGTTATATGGTATAACGTTATAACGTATTACGTTATATGGTATAACGTTATGTGGTATAACGTTATAACGTATTACCTTATATGGTATTACGTCATATGGTATAACGTTATAACGTATTACGTTATATGGTATTACGTTATAACGTATTACGTTATATGGTATAACGTTATAACGTATTACGTTATATGGTATCACGTTATAACGTATTACGTTATATGGTATTACCTCACAACGTATTACGTTATATGGAATAACGTTATAACGTATTACGTTATATGGTATAACGTTATAACGTATTACCTTATATGGTATAACGTCATATGGTATAACGTTATAACGTATTACGTTATATGGTATTACGTTATAACGTATTACGTTATATGGTATAACGTTATAACGTATTACGTTATATGGTATTACGTTATAACGTATTACGTTATATGGTATAACGTTATAACGTTTTACCTTATATGGTATAACGTTATAACGTATTACGTTATATGGTATTACGTTATAACGTATTACGTTATATGGTATAACGTTATAGCGTATTACGATATATGGTATAACGTTATAACGTATTACGTTATATGGTATAACGTTATGTGGTATAACGTTATAACGTATTACCTTATATGGTATTACGTCATATGGTATAACGTTATAACGTATTACGTTATATGGTATCACGTTATAACGTATTACGTTATATGGTATTACCTCACAACGTATTACGTTATATGGAATAACGTTATAACGTATTACGTTATATGGTATAACGTTATAACGTATTACCTTATATGGTATAACGTCATATGGTATAACGTTATAACGTATTACGTTATATGGTATTACGTTATAACGTATTACGTTATATGGTATAACGTTATAACGTAGTACGTTATATGGTATTACGTTATAACGTATTACGTTATATGGTATAACGTTATAACGTATTACGTTATATGGTATTACGTTATAACGTATTACGTTATATGGTATAACGTTATAACGTATTACGTTATATGGTATTACGTTATAACGTATTACGTTATATGGTATAACGTTATAACGTATTACGTTATATGGTATTACGTCATAACGTAACACGTTATATGGTATAAAGTTATAACGTATTACGTTATATTGTATTACGTCATAACGTATTACGTTATATGGTATAACGTTATAACGTTTTACCTTATCTGGTATAACGTTGTAACGTATTACGTTATATGGTATAACGTTGTAACGTATTACGATATATGGTATAACGTTATAACGTATTACGTTATATGGTATAACGTTAAAACGTATTACGTTATATGGTATAACGTTATGTGGTATAACGTTATAACGTATTACCTTATATGGTATTACGTCATATGGTATAACGTTATAACGTATTACGTTATATGGTATTACGTTATAACGTATTACGTTATATGGTATAACGTTATAACGTATTACGTTATATGGTATAACGTTATAACGTATTACGTTATATGGTATAACGTTATAACGTATTACGTTATATGGTATTACGTTATAACGTATTACGTTATATGGTATAACGTTATAACGTATTACGTTATATGGTATAACGTTATGTGGTATAACGTTATAACGTATTACCTTATATGGTATTACGTCATATGGTATAACGTTATAACGTATTACGTTATATGGTATCACGTTATAACGTATTACGTTATACGGTATTATGTCACATCGTATTACGTTATATGGTATAACGTTATAACGTATTATGTTATATGGTATTACGTTATAGCGTATTACGTTATATGGTATAACGTTATAACGTATTACGTTATATGGTATAACGTTATAACGTATTACGTTATATGGTATAACGTTATGTGGTATAACGTTATAACGTATTACCTTATATGGTATTACGTCATATGGTATAACGTTATAACGTATTACGTTATATGGTATCACGTTATAACGTATTACGTTATATGGTATTATGTCACATCGTATTACGTTACATGGTATAACGTTATAACGTATTACGTTATATGGTATTACGTTATAGCGTATTACGTTATATGGTATAACGTTATAACGTATTACGTTATATGGTATTACGTCATAACGTAACACGTTGTATGGTATAACGTTATAACGTATTACGTTATATTGTATTACGTCATAACGTATTACGTTATATGGTATAACGTTATAACGTTTTACCTTATATGGTATAACGTTATAACGTATTACGTTATATGGTATAACGTTATAACGTATTACGATATATGGTATAACGTTATAACGTATTACGTTATATGGTATAATGTTATAACGTATTACGTTATATGGTATAACGTTATGTGGTATAACGTTATAACGTATTACCTTATATGGTATTACGTCATATGTTATAACGTTATAACGTATTACGTTATATGGTATCACGTTATAACGTATTACGTTATATGGTATTATGTCACAACGTATTACGTTATATGGTATAACGTTATAACGTATTACGTTATATGGTATTACGTTATAGCGTATTACGTTATATGGTATAACGTTATAACGTATTACGTTATATGGTATAACGTTATGTGGTATAACGTTATAACGTATTACCTTATATGTTATTACGTCATATGGTATAACGTTATAACGTATTACGTTATATGGTATCACGTTATAACGTATTACGTTATATGGTATTACCTCACAACGTATTACGTTATATGGAATAACGTTATAACGTATTACGTTATATGGTATAACGTTGTAACGTATTACCTTATATGGTATAACGTCATATGGTATAACGTTATAACGTATTACGTTATATGGTATTACGTTATAACGTATTACGTTATATGGTATAACGTTATAACGTATTACGTTATATGGTATTACGTTATAACGTATTACGTTATATGGTATAACGTTATAACGTATTACGTTATATGGTATTACGTCAAAACGTATTACGTTATATGGTATAACGTTTTTAACGTATTACGTTATATGGTATTACGTCAAAACGTATTACGTTATATGGTATAACGTTATAACGTATTACGTTATATGGTATAACGTTATAACGTATCACCTTATATGTTATAACGTCATATGGTATAACGTTATAACGTATTACTTTATATGGTATTACGTCAAAACGTATTACGTTATATGGTATAACGTTTTTAACGTATTACGTTATATGGTATTACGTCAAAACGTATTACGTTATATGGTATTACCTCACAACGTATTACGTAATATGGTATAACGTTATAACGTATTACGTTATATGGTATTACGTTATAACGTATTACGTTATATGGTATAACGTTATAACGTATTACGTTATATGGTATAACGTTATGTGGTATAACGTTATAACGTATTACCTTATATGGTATTACGTCATATGGTATAACGTTATAACGTATTACGTTATATGGTATTACGTCATAACGTAACACGTTATATGGTATAACGTTATAACGTATTACGTTATATTGTATTACGTCATAACGTATTACGTTATATGGTATAACGTTATAACGTTTTACCTTATATGGTATAACGTTATAACGTATTACGTTATATGGTATAACGTTATAACGTATTACGATATATGGTATAACGTTATAACGTATTACGCTATATGGTATAACGTTATAACGTATTACGTTATATGGTATAACGTTATAACGTATTACGTTATATGCTATAACGTCATATTGTATAACGTTATAACGTATTACGTTATATGGTATTACGTTATAACGTATTACGTTATATGGTATTACCTCACAACGTATTACGTTATATGGTATAACGTTATAACGTATTACGTTATATGGTATAACGTTATAACGTATCACCTTATATGTTATAACGTCATATGGTATAACGTTATAACGTATTACGTTATATGGTATCACGTTATAACGTATTACGTTATATGGTATTATGTCACAACGTATTACGTTATATGGTATAACGTTATAACGTATTACGTTATATGGTATTACGTTATAACGTATTACGTTATATGGTATAACGTTATAACGTATTACGTTATATGGTATTACGTCATAACGTAACACGTTATATGGTATAACGTTATAACGTATTACGTTATATTGTATTACGTCATAACGTATTACGTTATATGGTATAACGTTATAACGTTTTACCTTATATGGTATAACGTTATAACGTATTACGTTATATGGTATAACGTTATAACGTATTACGATATATGGTATAACGTTATAACGTATTACGTTATATGGTATAACGTTATAACGTATTTTGTTATATGGTATAACGTTATGTGGTATAACGTTATAACGTATTACCTTATATGGTATTACGTCATATGGTATAACGTTATAACGTATTACGCTATATGGTATAACGTTATAACGTATTACGTTATATGGTATAACGTTATAACGTATTACGTTATATGCTATAACGTCATATTGTATAACGTTATAACGTATTACGTTATATGGTATTACGTTATAACGTATTACGTTATATGGTATTACCTCACAACGTATTACGTTATATGGTATAACGTTATAACGTATTACGTTATATGGTATAACGTTATAACGTATCACCTTATATGTTATAACGTCATATGGTATAACGTTATAACGTATTACGTTATATGGTATCACGTTATAACGTATTACGTTATATGGTATTATGTCACAACGTATTACGTTATATGGTATAACGTTATAACGTATTACGTTATATGGTATTACGTTATAACGTATTACCTTATATGGTATAACGTTATAACGTATTACGTTATATGGTATAACGTTATAACGTATTACGATATATGGTATAACGTTATAACGTATTACGTTATATGGTATAACGTTATAACGTATTTCGTTATATGGTATAACGTTATGTGGTATAACGTTATAACGTATTACCTTATATGGTATTACGTCATATGGTATAACGTTATAACGTATTACGTTATATGGTATTACGTCAAAACGTATTACGTTATATGGTATTACCTCACAACGTATTACGTTATATGGTATAACGTTATAACGTATTACGTTATATGGTATTACGTTATAACGTATTACGTTATATGGTATAACGTTATAACGTATTACGTTATATGGTATAACGTTATGTGGCATAACGTTATAACGTATTACCTTATATGGTATTACGTCACATGGTATAACGTTATAACGTATTACGTTATATGGTATCACGTTATAACGTATTACGTTATATGGTATTATGTCACAAAGTATTACGTTATATGGTATAACGTTATAACGTATTACGTTATATGGTATAACGTTATAACGTATTACGTTATATGGTATAACGTTATGTGGTATAACGTTATAACGTATTACCTTATATGGTATTACGTCATATGGTATAACGTTATAACGTATTACGTTATATGGTATCACGTTATAACGTATTACGTTATATCTTATAACGCTATAACGTATTACGTTATATGGTATAACGTTATAACGTATTGCGTTATATGGTATAACGTTTTTAACGTATTACGTTATATGGTATTACGTCAAAACTTATTACGTTATATGGTATTACGTCAAAACGTATTACGTTATATGGTATTACCTCACAACGTATTACGTTATATGGTATAACGTTATAACGTATTACGTTATATGGTATTACGTTATAACGTATTACGTTATATGGTATAACGTTATAACGTATTACGTTATATGGTATAACGTTATGTGGTATAACGTTATAACGTATTACCTTATATGGTATTACGTCATATGGTATAACGTTATAACGTATTACGTTATATGGTATCACGTTATAACGTATTACGTTATATGGTATTATGTCACAACGTATTACGTTATATGGTATAACGTTATAACGTATTACGTTATATGGTATAACGTTATAACGTATTACGTTATATGGTATAACGTTATGTGGTATAACGTTATAACGTATTACGTTATATGGTATAACGTTATAACGTATTACGTTATATGGTATAACGTTATGTGGTATAACGTTATAACGTATTACCTTATATGGTATTACCTCACAACGTATTACGTTATATGGTATTACCTCACAACGTATTACGGTATATGGTATCACGTTATAACGTATTACGTTATATGGTATTACCTCACAACGTATTACGTTATATGGAATAGCTTTATAACGTATTACGTTATATGGTATTACGTTATAACGTATTACGTTATATGGTATAATGTTATAACGTATTACGTTATATGGTATTACGTTATAACGTATTACGTTATATGGTACAACGTTATAACGTATTACGTTATATGGTATTACGTTATAACGTATTACGTTATATGGTATAACGTTATAACGTATTACGTTATATGGTATAACGTTATGTGGTATAACGTTATAACGTATTACCTTATATGGTATTACGTCATATGGTATAACGTTATAACGTATTACGTTATATGGTATTACGTCAAAACGTATTACGTTATATGGTATAACGTTTTTAACGTATTACGTTATATGGTATTACGTTATAACGTATTACGTTATATGGTATAACGTTATAACGTATTACGATATATGGTATAACGTTATAACGTATTACGTTATATGGTATAACGTTATGTGGTATAACGTTATAACGTATTACCTTATATGGTATTACGTCATATGGTATAACGTTATAACGTATTACGTTATATGGTATTACGTCAAAACGTATTACGTTATATGGTATTACCTCACAACGTATTACGTTATATGGTATAACGTTATAACGTATTACGTTATATGGTATTACGTTATAACGTATTACGTTATATGGTATAACGTTATAACGTATTACGTTATATGGTATAACGTTATGTGGCATAACGTTATAACGTATTACCTTATATGGTATTACGTCACATGGTATAACGTTATAACGTATTACGTTATATGGTATCACGTTATAACGTATTACGTTATATGGTATTATGTCACAAAGTATTACGTTATATGGTATAACGTTATAACGTATTACGTTATATGGTATAACGTTATAACGTATTACGTTATATGGTATAACGTTATGTGGTATAACGTTATAACGTATTACCTTATATGGTATTACGTCATATGGTATAACGTTATAACGTATTACGTTATATGGTATCACGTTATAACGTATTACGTTATATCTTATAACGTTATAACGTATTACGTTATATGGTATAACGTTATAACGTATTGCGTTATATGGTATAACGTTTTTAACGTATTACGTTATATGGTATTACGTCAAAACTTATTACGTTATATGGTATTACGTCAAAACGTATTACGTTATATGGTATTACCTCACAACGTATTACGTTATATGGTATAACGTTATAACGTATTACGTTATATGGTATTACGTTATAACGTATTACGTTATATGGTATAACGTTATAACGTATTACGTTATATGGTATAACGTTATGTGGTATAACGTTATAACGTATTACCTTATATGGTATTACGTCATATGGTATAACGTTATAACGTATTACGTTATATGGTATCACGTTATAACGTATTACGTTATATGGTATTATGTCACAACGTATTACGTTATATGGTATAACGTTATAACGTATTACGTTATATGGTATAACGTTATAACGTATTACGTTATATGGTATAACGTTATGTGGTATAACGTTATAACGTATTACGTTATATGGTATAACGTTATAACGTATTACGTTATATGGTATAACGTTATGTGGTATAACGTTATAACGTATTACCTTATATGGTATTACCTCACAACGTATTACGTTATATGGTATTACCTCACAACGTATTACGGTATATGGTATCACGTTATAACGTATTACGTTATATGGTATTACCTCACAACGTATTACGTTATATGGAATAGCGTTATAACGTATTACGTTATATGGTATTACGTTATAACGTATTACGTTATATGGTATAATGTTATAACGTATTACGTTATATGGTATTACGTTATAACGTATTACGTTATATGGTACAACGTTATAACGTATTACGTTATATGGTATTACGTTATAACGTATTACGTTATATGGTATAACGTTATAACGTATTACGTTATATGGTATAACGTTATGTGGTATAACGTTATAACGTATTACCTTATATGGTATTACGTCATATGGTATAACGTTATAACGTATTACGTTATATGGTATTACGTCAAAACGTATTACGTTATATGGTATAACGTTTTTAACGTATTACGTTATATGGTATTACGTTATAACGTATTACGTTATATGGTATAACGTTATAACGTATTACGATATATGGTATAACGTTATAACGTATTACGTTATATGGTATAACGTTATGTGGTATAACGTTATAACGTATTACCTTATATGGTATTACGTCATATGGTATAACGTTATAACGTATTACGTTATATGGTATCACGTTATAACGTATTACGTTATATGGTATTACCTCACAACGTATTACGTTATATGGAATAACGTTATAACGTATTACGTTATATGGTATAACGTTATAACGTATTACCTTATATGGTATAACGTCATATGGTATAACGTTATAACGTATTACGTTATATGGTATTACGTTATAACGTATTACGTTATATGGTATAACGTTATAACGTATTACGTTATATGGTATTACGTTATAACGTATTACGTTATATGGTATAACGTTATAACGTATTACGTTATATGGTATTACGTTATAACGTATTACGTTATATGGTATAACGTTATAACGTATTACGTTATATGGTATTACGTTATAACGTATTACGTTATATGGTATAACGTTATAACGTATTACGTTATATGGTATTACGTTATAACGTATTACGTTATATGGTATAACGTTATAACGTATTACGTTATATGGTATTACGTTATAACGTATTACGTTATATGGTATAACGTTATAACGTATTACGTTATATGGTATAACGTTATGTGGTATAACGTTATAACGTATTACCTTATATGGTATTACGTCATATGGTATAACGTTATAACGTATTACGTTATATGGTATCACGTTATAACGTATTACGTTATATGGTATTATGTCACAACGTATTACGTTATTTGGTATAACGTTATAACGTATTACGTTATATGGTATAACGTTATAACGTATTACGTTATATGGTATAACGTTATGTGGTATAACGTTATAACGTATTACGTTATATGGTATAACGTTATAACGTATTACGTTATATGGTATAACGTTATGTGGTATAACGTTATAACGTATTACCTTATATGGTATTACCTCACAACGTATTACGTTATATGGTATTACCTCACAACGTATTACGGTATATGGAATAACGTTATAACGTATTACGTTATATGGTATTACGTTATAACGTATTACGTTATATGGTATAATGTTATAACGTATTACGTTATATGGTATTACGTTATAACGTATTACGTTATATGGTACAACGTTATAACGTATTACGTTATATGGTATTACGTTATAACGTATTACGTTATATGGTATAACGTTATAACGTATTACGTTATATGGTATTACGTCAAAACGTATTACGTTATATGGTATAACGTTTTTAACGTATTACGTTATATGGTATTACGTTATAACGTATTACGTTATATGGTATAACGTTATAACGTATTACGATATATGGTATAACGTTATAACGTATTACGTTATATGGTATAACGTTATAACGTATTACCTTATATGGTATTACGTCATATGGTATAACGTTATAACGTATTACGTTATATGGTATCACGTTATAACGTATTACGTTATATGGTATTACCTCACAACGTATTACGTTATATGGTACAACGTTATAACGTATTACGTTATATGGTATTACGTTATAACGTATTACGTTATATGGTATAACGTTATAACGTATTACGTTATATGGTATTACGTCAAAACGTATTACGTTATATGGTATAACGTTTTTAACGTATTACGTTATATGGTATTACGTTATAACGTATTACGTTATATGGTATAACGTTATAACGTATTACGATATATGGTATAACGTTATAACGTATTACGTTATATGGTATAACGTTATAACGTATTACCTTATATGGTATAACGTCATATGGTATAACGTTATAACGTTTTACCTTATATGGTATAACGTTATAACGTATTACGTTATATGGTATAACGTTATAACGTATTACGATATATGGTATAACGTTATAACGTATTACGCTATATGGTATAACGTTATAACGTATTACGTTATATGGTATAACGTTATAACGTATTACGTTATATGCTATAACGTCATATTGTATAACGTTATAACGTATTACGTTATATGGTATTACGTTATAACGTATTACGTTATATGGTATTACCTCACAACGTATTACGTTATATGGTATAACGTTATAACGTATTACGTTATATGGTATAACGTTATAACGTATCACCTTATATGTTATAACGTCATATGGTATAACGTTATAACGTATTACGTTATATGGTATTATGTCACAACGTATTACGTTATATGGTATAACGTTATAACGTATTACGTTATATGGTATTACGTTATAACGTATTACGTTATATGGTATAACGTTATAACGTATTACGTTATATGGTATTACGTCATAACGTAACACGTTATATGGTATAACGTTATAACGTATTACGTTATATTGTATTACGTCATAACGTATTACGTTATATGGTATAACGTTATAACGTTTTACCTTATATGGTATAACGTTATAACGTATTACGTTATATGGTATAACGTTATAACGTATTACGATATATGGTATAACGTTATAACGTATTACGTTATATGGTATAACGTTATAACGTATTTCGTTATATGGTATAACGTTATGTGGTATAACGTTATAACGTATTACCTTATATGGTATTACGTCATATGGTATAACGTTATAACGTATTACGTTATATGGTATCACGTTATAACGTATTACGTTATATGGTATTACCTCACAACGTATTACGTTATATGGTATAACGTTATAACGTATTACGTTATATGGTATTACGTCAAAACGTATTACGTTATATGGTATAACGTTTTTAACGTATTACGTTATATGGTATTACGTCAAAACGTATTACGTTATATGGTATTACGTCAAAACGTATTACGTTATATGGTATTACCTCACAACGTATTACGTTATATGGTATAACGTTATAACGTATTACGTTATATGGTATTACGTTATAACGTATTACGTTATATGGTATAACGTTATAACGTATTACGTTATATGGTATAACGTTATGTGGCATAACGTTATAACGTATTACCTTATATGGTATTACGTCACATGGTATAACGTTATAACGTATTACGTTATATGGTATCACGTTATAACGTATTACGTTATATGGTATTATGTCACAAAGTATTACGTTATATGGTATAACGTTATAACGTATTACGTTATATGGTATAACGTTATAACGTATTACGTTATATGGTATAACGTTATGTGGTATAACGTTATAACGTATTACCTTATATGGTATTACGTCATATGGTATAACGTTATAACGTATTACGTTATATGGTATCACGTTATAACGTATTACGTTATATGGTATAACGTTATAACGTATTACGTTATATGGTATAACGTTATAACGTATTGCGTTATATGGTATAACGTTTTTAACGTATTACGTTATATGGTATTACGTCAAAACGTATTACGTTATATGGTATTACGTCAAAACGTATTACGTTATATGGTATTACCTCACAACGTATTACGTTATATGGTATAACGTTATAACGTATTACGTTATATGGTATTACGTTATAACGTATTACGTTATATGGTATAACGTTATAACGTATTACGTTATATGGTATAACGTTATGTGGTATAACGTTATAACGTATTACCTTATATGGTATTACGTCATATGGTATAACGTTATAACGTATTACGTTATATGGTATCACGTTATAACGTATTACGTTATATGGTATTATGTCACAACGTATTACGTTATATGGTATAACGTTATAACGTATTACGTTATATGGTATAACGTTATAACGTATTACGTTATATGGTATAACGTTATGTGGTATAACGTTATAACGTATTACGTTATATGGTATAACGTTATAACGTATTACGTTATATGGTATAACGTTATGTGGTATAACGTTATAACGTATTACCTTATATGGTATTACCTCACAACGTATTACGTTATATGGTATTACCTCACAACGTATTACGGTATATGGTATCACGTTATAACGTATTACGTTATATGGTATTACGTTATAACGTATTACGTTATATGGTATAATGTTATAACGTATTACGTTATATGGTATTACGTTATAACGTATTACGTTATATGGTACAACGTTATAACGTATTACGTTATATGGTATTACGTTATAACGTATTACGTTATATGGTATAACGTTATAACGTATTACGTTATATGGTATTACGTCAAAACGTATTACGTTATATGGTATAACGTTTTTAACGTATTACGTTATATGGTATTACGTTATAACGTATTACGTTATATGGTATAACGTTATAACGTATTACGATATATGGTATAACGTTATAACGTATTACGTTATATGGTATAACGTTATGTGGTATAACGTTATAACGTATTACCTTATATGGTATTACGTCATATGGTATAACGTTATAACGTATTACGTTATATGGTATCACGTTATAACGTATTACGTTATATGGTATTACCTCACAACGTATTACGTTATATGGAATAACGTTATAACGTATTACGTTATATGGTATAACGTTATAACGTATTACCTTATATGGTATAACGTCATATGGTATAACGTTATAACGTATTACGTTATATGGTATTACGTTATAACGTATTACGTTATATGGTATAACGTTATAACGTATTACGTTATATGGTATTACGTTATAACGTATTACGTTATATGGTATAACGTTATAACGTATTACGTTATATGGTATTACGTTATAACGTATTGCGTTATATGGTATAACGTTATAACGTATTACGTTATATGGTATTACGTTATAACGTATTACGTTATATGGTATAACGTTATAACGTATTACGTTATATGGTATTACGTTATAACGTATTACGTTATATGGTATAACGTTATAACGTATTACGTTATATGGTATAACGTTATAACGTATTACGTTATATGGTAT
The DNA here is from genome assembly GCF_024542735.1 of Bombus huntii. Taxonomy (NCBI): domain Eukaryota; kingdom Metazoa; phylum Arthropoda; class Insecta; order Hymenoptera; family Apidae; genus Bombus; species Bombus huntii. The sequence goes on from NC_066238.1 coordinate 18,630,990, forward strand.
AACGTTATAACGTATTACGTTATATGGTATTACGTTATAACGTATTACGTTATATGGTATAACGTTATAACGTATTACGTTATATGGTATAACGTTATGTGGTATAACGTTATAACGTATTACCTTATATGGTATTACGTCATATGGTATAACGTTATAACGTATTACGTTATATGGTATAACGTTATAACGTATTACGTTATATGGTATTACGTTATGTGGTATAACGTTATAACGTATTACCTTATATGGTATTACGTCATATGGTATAACGTTATAACGTATTACGTTATATGGTATCACGTTATAACGTATTACGTTATATGGTATTATGTCACATCGTATTACGTTATATGGTATAACGTTATAACGTTTTACCTTATATGGTATAACGTTATAACGTATTACGTTATATGGTATAACGTTATAACGTATTACGATATATGGTATAACGTTATAACGTATTACGTTATATAGTATAACGTTATAACGTATTACGTTATATGGTATAACGTTATGTGGTATAACGTTATAACGTATTACCTTATATGGTATTACGTTATATGGTATTACGTTATAGCGTATTACGTTATATGGTATAACGTTATAACGTATTACGTTATATGGTATTACGTCATAACGTAACACGTTATATGGTATAACGTTATAACGTATTACGATATATGGTATAACGTTATAACGTATTACGTTATATGGTATAACGTTATGTGGTATAACGTTATAACGTATTACCTTATATGGTATTACGTCATATGGTATAACGTTATAACGTATTACGTTATATGGTATCACGTTATAACGTATTACGTTATGTGGTATTACCTCACAACGTATTACGTTATATGGTATTACCTCACAACGTATTACGTTATATGGTATCACGTTATAACGTATTACGTTATATGGTATTACCTCACAACGTATTACGTTATATGGAATAACGTTATAACGTATTACGTTATATGGTATTACGTTATAACGTATTACGTTATATGGTATAATGTTATAACGTATTACGTTATATGGTATTACGTTATAACGTATTACGTTATATGGTACAACGTTATAACGTATTACGTTATATGGTATTACGTTATAACGTATTACGTTATATGGTATAACGTTATAACGTATTACGTTATATGGTATTACGTCAAAACGTATTACGTTATATGGTATAACGTTTTTAACGTATTACGTTATATGGTATTACGTTATAACGTATTACGTTATATGGTATAACGTTATAACGTATTACGATATATGGTATAACGTTATAACGTATTACGTTATATGGTATAACGTTATGTGGTATAACGTTATAACGTATTACCTTATATGGTATTACGTCATATGGTATAACGTTATAACGTATTACGTTATATGGTATTACGTTATAACGTATTACGTTATATGGTATAACGGTATAACGTTTTACCTTATCTGGTATAACGTTGTAACGTATTACGTTATATGGTATAACGTTATAACGTATTACGATATATGGTATAACGTTATAACGTATTACGTTATATGGTATAACGTTATAACGTATTACGTTATATGGTATAACGTTATGTGGTATAACGTTATAACGTATTACCTTATATGGTATTACGTCATATGGTATAACGTTATAACGTATTACGTTATATGGTATTACGTTATAACGTATTACGTTATATGGTATAACGTTATAACGTATTACGTTATATGGTATAACGTTATAACGTATTACGTTATATGGTATAACGTTATAACGTATTACATTATATGGTATTACGTTATAACGTATTACGTTATATGGCATAACGTTATAACGTATTACGTTATATGGTATAACGTTATGTGGTGTAACGTTATAACGTATTACCTTATATGGTATTACGTCATATGGTATAACGTTATAACGTATTACGTTATATGGTATCACGTTATAACGTATTACGTTATATGGTATTATGTCACATCGTATTACGTTATATGGTATAACGTTATAACGTATTACGTTATATGGTATTACGTTATAGCGTATTACGTTATATGGTATAACGTTACAACGTATTACGTTATATGGTATTACGTCATAACGTAACACGTTATATGGTATAACGTTATAACGTATTACGTTATATTGTATTACGTCATAACGTATTACGTTATATGGTATAACGTTATAACGTTTTACCTTATATGGTATAACGTTATAACGTATTACGTTATATGGTATAACGTTATAACGTATTACGACATATGGTATAACGTTATAACGTATTACGTTATATGGTATAACGTTATAACGTATTACGTTATATGGTATAACGTTATGTGGTATAACGTTATAACGTATTACCTTATATGGTATTACGTCATATGGTATAACGTTATAACGTATTACGTTACATGGTATCACGTTATAACGTATTACGTTATATGGTATTACGTCACAACGTATTACGTTATATGGTATAACGTTATAACGTATTACGTTATATGGTATAACGTTATGTGGTATAACGTTATAACGTATTACCTTATATGGTATTACGTCATATGGTATAACGTTATAACGTATTACGTTATATGGTATTACGTTATAACGTATTACGTTATATGGTATAACGTTATAACGTATTACGTTATATGGTATTACGTCAAAACGTATTACGTTATATGGTATAACGTTTTTAACGTATTACGTTATATGGTATTACGTTATAACGTATTATGTTATATGGTATAACGTTATAACGTATTACGATATATGGTATAACGTTATAACGTATTACGTTATATGGTATAACGTTATAACGTATTACGTTATATGGTATAACGTTATGTGGTATAACGTTATAACGTATTACCTTATATGGTATTACGTCATATGGTATAACGTTATAACGTATTACGTTATATGGTATTACGTTATAACGTATTACGTTATATGGTATAACGTTATAACGTATTACGTTATATGGTATTACGTTATAACGTATTGCGTTATATGGTATAATGTTATAACGTATTACGTTATATGGTATTACGTTATAACGTATTACGTTATATGGTATAACGTTATAACGTATTACGTTATATGGTATTACGTTATAACGTATTACGTTATATGGTATAACGTTATAACGTATTACGTTATATGGTATAACGTTATAACGTATTACGTTATATGGTATAACGTTATAACGTATTACGTTATATGGTATTACGTTATAACGTATTACGTTATATGGTATAACGTTATAACGTATTACGTTATATGGTATAACGTTATGTGGTATAACGTTATAACGTATTACCTTATATGGTATTACGTCATATGGTATAACGTTATAACGTATTACGTTATATGGTATCACGTTATAACGTATTACGTTATATGGTATTATGTCACATCGTATTACGTTATATGGTATAACGTTATAACGTTTTACCTTATATGGTATAACGTTATAACGTATTACGTTATATGGTATAACGTTATAACGTATTACGATATATGGTATAACGTTATAACGTATTACGTTATATGGTATAACGTTATAACGTATTACGTTATATGGTATTACGTTATGTGGTATAACGTTATAACGTATTACCTTATATGGTATTACGTCATATGGTATAACGTTATAACGTATTACGTTATATGGTATCACGTTATAACGTATTACGTTATATGGTATTATGTCACATCGTATTACGTTATATGGTATAACGTTATAACGTTTTACCTTATATGGTATAACGTTATAACGTATTACGTTATATGGTATAACGTTATAACGTATTACGATATATGGTATAACGTTATAACGTATTACGTTATATGGTATAACGTTATAACGTATTACGTTATATGGTATAACGTTATGTGGTATAACGTTATAACGTATTACCTTATATGGTATTACGTTATATGGTATTACGTTATAGCGTATTACGTTATATGGTATAACGTTATAACGTATTACGTTATATGGTATTACGTCATAACGTAACACGTTATATGGTATAACGTTATAACGTATTACGATATATGGTATAACGTTATAACGTATTACGTTATATGGTATAACGTTATGTGGTATAACGTTATAACGTATTACCTTATATGGTATTACGTCATATGGTATAACGTTATAACGTATTACGTTATATGGTATCACGTTATAACGTATTACGTTATATGGTATTATGTCACATCGTATTACGTTATATGGTATAACGTTATAACGTTTTACCTTATATGGTATAACGTTATAACGTATTACGTTATATGGTATAACGTTATAACGTATTACGTTATATGGTATTACGTTATAACGTATTACGTTATATGGTAAAATGTTATAACGTATTACGTTATATGGTATTACGTTATAACGTATTACGTTATATGGTACAACGTTATAACGTATTACGTTATATGGTATTACGTTATAACGTATTACGTTATATGGTATAACGTTATAACGTATTACGTTATATGGTATTACGTCAAAACGTATTACGTTATATGGTATAACGTTTTTAACGTATTACGTTATATGGTATTACGTTATAACGTATTACGTTATATGGTATAACGTTATAACGTATTACGATATATGGTATAACGTTATAACGTATTACGTTATATGGTATAACGTTATGTGGTATAACGTTATAACGTATTACCTTATATGGTATTACGTCATATGGTATAACGTTATAACGTATTACGTTATATGGTATTACGTTATAACGTATTACGTTATATGGTATAACGGTATAACGTTTTACCTTATCTGGTATAACGTTGTAACGTATTACGTTATATGGTATAACGTTATAACGTATTACGATATATGGTATAACGTTATAACGTATTACGTTATATGGTATAACGTTATAACGTATTACGTTATATGGTATAACGTTATGTGGTATAACGTTATAACGTATTACCTTATATGGTATTACGTCATATGGTATAACGTTATAACGTATTACGTTATATGGTATTACGTTATAACGTATTACGTTATATGGTATAACGTTATAACGTATTACGTTATATGGTATAACGTTATAACGTATTACGTTATATGGTATAACGTTATAACGTATTACATTATATGGTATTACGTTATAACGTATTACGTTATATGGCATAACGTTATAACGTATTACGTTATATGGTATAACGTTATGTGGTATAACGTTATAACGTATTACCTTATATGGTATTACGTCATATGGTATAACGTTATAACGTATTACGTTATATGGTATCACGTTATAACGTATTACGTTATATGGTATTATGTCACATCGTATTACGTTATATGGTATAACGTTATAACGTATTACGTTATATGGTATTACGTTATAGCGTATTACGTTATATGGTATAACGTTACAACGTATTACGTTATATGGTATTACGTCATAACGTAACACGTTATATGGTATAACGTTATAACGTATTACGTTATATTGTATTACGTCATAACGTATTACGTTATATGGTATAACGTTATAACGTTTTACCTTATATGGTATAACGTTATAACGTATTACGTTATATGGTATAACGTTATAACGTATTACGACATATGGTATAACGTTATAACGTATTACGTTATATGGTATAACGTTATAACGTATTACGTTATATGGTATAACGTTATGTGGTATAACGTTATAACGTATTACCTTATATGGTATTACGTCATATGGTATAACGTTATAACGTATTACGTTACATGGTATCACGTTATAACGTATTACGTTATATGGTATTACGTCACAACGTATTACGTTATATGGAATAACGTTATAACGTATTACGTTATATGGTATAATGTTATAACGTATTACCTTATATGGTATAACGTCACATGGTATAACGTCGTAACGTATTACGTTATATGGTATTACGTTATAACGTATTACGTTATATGGTATAACGTTATAACGTATTACGTTATATGGTATTACGTTATAACGTATTACGTTATATGGTATAACGTTATAACGTATTACGTTATATGGTATTACGTCAAAACGTATTACGTTATATGGTATAACGTTTTTAACGTATTACGTTATATGGTATTACGTTATAACGTATTATGTTATATGGTATAACGTTATAACGTATTACGATATATGGTATAACGTTATAACGTATTACGTTATATGGTATAACGTTATAACGTATTACGTTATATGGTATAACGTTATGTGGTATAACGTTATAACGTATTACCTTATATGGTATTACGTCATATGGTATAACGTTATAACGTATTACGTTATATGGTATCACGTTATAACGTATTACGTTATATGGTATTACCTCACAACGTATTACGTTATATGGAATAACGTTATAACGTATTACGTTATATGGTATAACGTTATAACGTATTACCTTATATGGTATAACGTAATATGGTATAACGTTATATGGTATAACGTTATAACGTATTACGTTATATGGTATTACGTCATAACGTAACACGTTATATGGTATAACGTTATAACGTATTACCTTATATGGTATAACGTAATATGGTATAACGTTATATGGTATAACGTTATAACGTATTACGTTATATGGTATTACGTCATAACGTAACACGTTATATGGTATAACGTTATAACGTATTACGTTATATTGTATTACGTCATAACGTATTACGTTATATGGTATAACGTTATAACGTATTACGTTATATGGTATAACGTAATATGGTATAACGTTATATGGTATAACGTTATAACGTATTGCGTTATATGGTATAACGTTATAACGTATTACGATATATGGTATAACGTTATAACGTATTACCTTATATGGTATAACGTAATATGGTATAACGTTATATGGTATAACGTTATAACGTATTGCGTTATATGGTATAACGTTATAACGTATTACGATATATGGTATAACGTTATAACGTATTACGTTATATGGTATAACGTTATAACGTATTACGTTATATGGTATAACGTTATGTGGTATAACGTTATAACGTATTACCTTATATGTAATTACGTCATATGGTATAACGTTATAACGTATTACGTTATATGGTATCACGTTATAACGTGTTACGTTATATGGTATTACCTCACAACGTATTACGTTATATGGAATAACGTTATAACGTATTACGTTATATGGTATTACGTTATAACGTATTACGTTATATGGTATAACGTTATAACGTATTACGTTATATGGTATTACGTTATAACGTATTACGTTATATGGTATAACGTTATAACGTATTACGTTATATGGTATTACGTCAAAACGTATTACGTTATATGGTATAACGTTTTTAACGTATTACGTTATATGGTATTACGTCAAAACGTATTACGTTATATGGTATTACGTCAAAACGTATTACGTTATATGGTATAACGTTTCTAACGTATTACGTTATATGGTATTACGTTATAACGTATTACGTTTTATGGTATAACGTTATAACGTATTACGTTATATGGTATAACGTTATAACGTATTACCTTATATGGTATAACGTCATATGGTATAACGTCGTAACGTATTACGTTATATGGTATTACGTTATAACGTATTACGTTATATGGTATAACGTTATAACGTATTACGTTATATGGTATTACGTTATAACGTATTACGTTATATGGTATAACGTTATAACGTATTACGTTATATGGTATCACGTTATAACGTATTACGTTATATGGTATTACCTCACAACGTATTACGTTATATGGTATAACGTTATAACGTATTACGTTATATGGTATTACGTTATAACGTATTACGTTATATGGTATAACGTTATAACGTATTACGTTATATGGTATAACGTTATAACGTATCACCTTATATGTTATAACGTCATATGGTATAACGTTATAACGTATTACGTTATATGGTATTACGTCAAAACGTATTACGTTATATGGTATAACGTTTTTAACGTATTGCGTTATATGGTATTACGTCATAACGTAACACGTTATATGGTATAACGTTATAACGTATTACGTTATATGGTATAACGTTATGTGGTATAACGTTATAACTTATTACCTTATATGGTATTACGTCATATGGTATAACGTTATAACGTATTACCTTATATGGTATAACGTCATATGGTATAACGTCGTAACGTATTACGTTATATGGTATCACGTTATAACGTGTTACGTTATATGGTATTACCTCACAACGTATTACGTTATATGGAATAACGTTATAACGTATTACGTTATATGGTATTACGTTATAACGTATTACGTTATATGGTATAACGTTATAACGTATTACGTTATATGGTATTACGTTATAACGTATTACGTTATATGGTATAACGTTATAACGTATTACGTTATATGGTATTACGTCAAAACGTATTACGTTATATGGTATAACGTTTTTAACGTATTACGTTATATGGTATTACGTCAAAACGTATTACGTTATATGGTATTACGTCAAAACGTATTACGTTATATGGTATAACGTTTCTAACGTATTACGTTATATGGTATTACGTTATAACGTATTACGTTTTATGGTATAACGTTATAACGTTTTACGTTATTTGGTATAACATTATAACGTATTACCTTATATGGTATAACGTCATATGGTATAACGTCGTAACGTATTACGTTATATGGTATTACGTTATAACGTATTACGTTATATGGTATAACGTTATAACGTATTACGTTATATGGTATTACGTTATAACGTATTACGTTATATGGTATAACGTTATAACGTATTACGTTATATGGTATCACGTTATAACGTATTACGTTATATGGTATTACCTCACAACGTATTACGTTATATGGTATAACGTTATAACGTATTACGTTATATGGTATTACGTTATAACGTATTACGTTATATGGTATAACGTTATAACGTATTACGTTATATGGTATAACGTTATAACGTATCACCTTATATGTTATAACGTCATATGGTATAACGTTATAACGTATTACGTTATATGGTATTACGTCAAAACGTATTACGTTATATGGTATAACGTTTTTAACGTATTGCGTTATATGGTATTACGTCATAACGTAACACGTTATATGGTATAACGTTATAACGTATTACGTTATATGGTATTACGTTATAACGTATTACGTTATATGGTATAACGTTATGTGGTATAACGTTATAACGTATTACCTTATATGGTATTACGTCATATGGTATAACGTTATAACGTATTACGTTATATGGTATCACGTTATAACGTATTACGTTATATGGTATTACGTCAAAACGTATTACGTTATATGGTATAACGTTTTTAACGTATTACGTTATATGGTATTACGTTATAACGTATTACGTTATATGGTATAACGTTATAACGTATTACGATATATGGTATAACGTTATAACGTATTACGTTATATGGTATAACGTTATAACGTATTACGTTATATGGTATAACGTTATGTGGCATAACGTTATAACGTATTACCTTATATGGCATTACGTCATATGGTATAACGTTATAACGTATTACGTTATATGGTATCACGTTATAACGTATTACGTTATATGGTATTATGTCACAACGTATTACGTTATATGGTATAACGTTATAACGTATTACGTTATATGGTATAACGTTATAACGTATCACCTTATATGTTATAACGTCATATGGTATAACGTTATAACGTATTACGTTATATGGTATCACGTTATAACGTATTACGTTATATGGTATTATGTCACAACGTATTACGTTATATGGTATAACGTTATAACGTATTACGTTATATGGTATTACGTTATAACGTATTACGTTATATGGTATAACGTTATAACGTATTACGTTATATGGTATTACGTCATAACGTAACACGTTATATGGTATAACGTTATAACGTATTACGTTATATGGTATAACGTTATAACGTATTACGTTATATGGTATTACGTCATAACGTAACACGTTATATGGTATAACGTTATAACGTATTACGTTATATGGTATTACGTCATAACGTATTACGTTATATGGTATAACGTTATAACGTTTTACCTTATATGGTATAACGTTATAACGTATTACGTTATATGGTATAACGTTATAACGTATTACGATATATGGTATAACGTTATAACGTATTACGTTATATGGTATAACGTTATAACGTATTTCGTTATATGGTATAACGTTATGTGGTATAACGTTATAACGTATTACCTTATATGGTATTACGTCATATGGTATAACGTTATAACGTATTACGTTATATGGTATCACGTTATAACGTATTACGTTATATGGTATTACCTCACAACGTATTACGTTATATGGTATAACGTTATAACGTATTACGTTATATGGTATTACGTCAAAACGTATTACGTTATATGGTATAACGTTTTTAACGTATTACGTTATATGGTATTACGTCAAAACGTATTACGTTATATGGTATTACGTCAAAACGTATTACGTTATATGGTATTACCTCACAACGTATTACGTTATATGGTATAACGTTATAACGTATTACGTTATATGGTATTACCTTATAACGTATTACGTTATATGGTATAACGTTATAACGTATTACGTTATATGGTATAACGTTATGTGGTATAACGTTATAACGTATTACCTTATATGGTATTACGTCATATGGTATAACGTTATAACGTATTACGTTATATGGTATCACGTTATAACGTATTACGTTATATGGTATTACCTCACAACGTATTACGTCATATGGTATAACGTTATAACGTATTACGTTATATGGTATCACGTTATAACGTATTACGTTATATGGTATAACGTTATAACGTATTACCTTATATGGTATTACGTCATATGGTATAACGTTATAACGTATTACGTTATATGGTATCGCGTTATAACGTATTACGTTATATGGTATTACCTCACAACGTATTACGTTATATGGAATAACGTTATAACGTATTACGTTATATGGTATAACGTTATGACGTATTACCTTATATGGTATAACGTCATATGGTATAACGTTATAACGTATTACGTTATATGGTATTACGTTATAACGTATTACGTTATATGGTATAACGTTATAACGTATTACGTTATATGGTATTACGTTATAACGTATTACGTCATATGGTATAACGTTATAACGTATTACGTTATATGGTATTACGTCATAACGTAACACGTTATATGGTATAACGTTATAACGTATTACGTTATATTGTATTACGTCATAACGTATTACGTTATATGGTATAACGTTATAACGTATTACGTTATATGGTATAACGTTATAACGTATTACCTTATATGGTATAACGTCATATGGTATAACGTTATAACGTATTACGTTATATGGTATTACGTTATAACGTATTACGTTATATGGTATAACGTCATAACGTATTACGTTATATGGTATCACGTTATAACGTATTACGTTATATGGTATTATGTCACAACGTATTACGTTATATGGTATAACGTTATAACGTATTACGTTATATGGTATAACGTTATAACGTATCACCTTATATGTTATAACGTCATATGGTATAACGTTATAACGTATTACGTTATATGGTATCACGTTATAACGTATTACGTTATATGGTATAACGTTATAACGTATTACGTTATATGGTATTACGTCATAACGTAACACGTTATATGGTATAACGTTATAACGTATTACGTTATATTGTATTACGTCATAACGTATTACGTTATATGGTATAACGTTATAACGTTTTACCTTATATGGTATAACGTTGTAACGTATTACGTTATATGGTATAACGTTATAACGTATTACGATATATGGTATAACGTTATAACGTATTACGTTATATGGTATAACGTTATAACGTATTACGTTATATGGTATAACGTTATGTGGTATAACGTTATAACGTATTACCTTATATGGTATTACGTCATATGGTATAACGTTATAACGTATTACGTTATATGGTATTACGTTATAACGTATTACGTTATATGGTATAACGTTATAACGTATTACGTTATATGGTATAACGTTATAACGTATTACGTTATATGGTATAACGTTATAACGTATTACGTTATATGGTATTACGTTATAACGTATTACGTTATATGGTATAACGTTATAACGTATTACGTTATATGGTATAACGTTATGTGGTATAACGTTATAACGTATTACCTTATATGGTATTACGTCATATGGTATAACGTTATAACGTATTACGTTATATGGTATCACGTTATAACGTATTACGTTATATGGTATTATGTCACATCGTATTACGTTATATGGTATAACGTTATAACGTTTTACCTTATATGGTATAACGTTATAACGTATTACGTTATATGGTATAACGTTATAACGTATTACGATATATGGTATAACGTTATAACGTATTACGTTATATGGTATAACGTTATAACGTATTACGTTATATGGTATTACGTTATGTGGTATAACGTTATAACGTATTACCTTATATGGTATTACGTCATATGGTATAACGTTATAACGTATTACGTTATATGGTATCACGTTATAACGTATTACGTTATATGGTATTATGTCACATCGTATTACGTTATATGGTATAACGTTATAACGTTTTACCTTATATGGTATAACGTTATAACGTATTACGTTATATGGTATAACGTTATAACGTATTACGATATATGGTATAACGTTATAACGTATTACGTTATATGGTATAACGTTATAACGTATTACGTTATATGGTATAACGTTATGTGGTATAACGTTATAACGTATTACCTTATATGGTATTACGTTATATGGTATTACGTTATAGCGTATTACGTTATATGGTATAACGTTATAACGTATTACGTTATATGGTATTACGTCATAACGTAACACGTTATATGGTATAACGTTATAACGTATTACGATATATGGTATAACGTTATAACGTATTACGTTATATGGTATAACGTTATGTGGTATAACGTTATAACGTATTACCATATATGGTATTACGTCATATGGTATAACGTTATAACGTATTACGTTATATGGTATCACGTTATAACGTATTACGTTATGTGGTATTACCTCACAACGTATTACGTTATATGGTATTACCTCACAACGTATTACGTTATATGGTATCACGTTATAACGTATTACGTTATATGGTATTACCTCACAACGTATTACGTTATATGGAATAACGTTATAACGTATTACGTTATATGGTATTACGTTATAACGTATTACGTTATATGGTATAATGTTATAACGTATTACGTTATATGGTATTACGTTATAACGTATTACGTTATATGGTACAACGTTATAACGTATTACGTTATATGGTATTACGTTATAACGTATTACGTTATATGGTAGAACGTTATAACGTATTACGTTATATGGTATTACGTTATAACGTATTGCGTTATATGGTATAACGTTATAACGTATTACGTTATATGGTATTACGTTATAACGTATTACGTTATATGGTATAACGTTATAACGTATTACGTTATATGGTATTACGTTATAACGTATTACGTTATATGGTATAACGTTATAACGTATTACGTTATATGGTATTACGTCATAACGTAACACGTTATATGGTATAACGTTATAACGTATTACGTTATATTGTATTACGTCATAACGTATTACGTTATATGGTATAACGTTATAACGTTTTACCTTATATGGTATAACGTTGTAACGTATTACGTTATATGGTATAACGTTATAACGTATTACGATATATGGTATAACGTTATAACGTATTACGTTATATGGTATAACGTTATAACGTATTACGTTATATGGTATAACGTTATGTGGTATAACGTTATAACGTATTACCTTATATGGTATTACGTCATATGGTATAACGTTATAACGTATTACGTTATATGGTATTACGTTATAACGTATTACGTTATATGGTATAACGTTATAACGTATTACGTTATATGGTATAACGTTATAACGTATTACGTTATATGGTATAACGTTATAACGTATTACGTTATATGGTATTACGTTATAACGTATTACGTTATATGGTATAACGTTATAACGTATTACGTTATATGGTATAACGTTATGTGGTATAACGTTATAACGTATTACCTTATATGGTATTACGTCATATGGTATAACGTTATAACGTATTACGTTATATGGTATCACGTTATAACGTATTACGTTATATGGTATTATGTCACATCGTATTACGTTATATGGTATAACGTTATAACGTTTTACCTTATATGGTATAACGTTATAACGTATTACGTTATATGGTATAACGTTATAACGTATTACGATATATGGTATAACGTTATAACGTATTACGTTATATGGTATTACGTTATAACGTATTACGTTATATGGTATAACGTTATAACGTATTACGTTATATGGTATAACGTTATAACGTATTACGTTATATGGTATAACGTTTCTAACGTATTACGTTATATGGTATTACGTTATAACGTATTACGTTTTATGGTATAACGTTATAACGTTTTACGTTATTTGGTATAACATTATAACGTATTACCTTATATGGTATAACGTCATATGGTATAACGTCGTAACGTATTACGTTATATGGTATTACGTTATAACGTATTACGTTATATGGTATAACGTTATAACGTATTACGTTATATGGTATTACGTTATAACGTATTACGTTATATGGTATAACGTTATAACGTATTACGTTATATGGTATCACGTTATAACGTATTAAGTTATATGGTATTACCTCACAACGTATTACGTTATATGGTATAACGTTATAACGTATTACGTTATATGGTATTACGTTATAACGTATTACGTTATATGGTATAACGTTATAACGTATTACGTTATATGGTATAACGTTATAACGTATCACCTTATATGTTATAACGTCATATGGTATAACGCTATAACGTATTACGTTATATGGTATTACGTCAAAACGTATTACGTTATATGGTATAACGTTTTTAACGTATTGCGTTATATGGTATTACGTCATAACGTAACACGTTATATGGTATAACGTTATAACGTATTACGTTATATGGTATTACGTTATAACGTATTACGTTATATGGTATAACGTTATGTGGTATAACGTTATAACGTATTACCTTATATGGTATTACGTCATATGGTATAACGTTATAACGTATTACGTTATATGGTATCACGTTATAACGTATTACGTTATATGGTATTACGTCAAAACGTATTACGTTATATGGTATAACGTTTTTAACGTATTACGTTATATGGTATTACGTTATAACGTATTACGTTATATGGTATAACGTTATAACGTATTACGATATATGGTATAACGTTATAACGTACTACGTTATATGGTATAACGTTATAACGTATTACGTTATATGGTATAACGTTATGTGGCATAACGTTATAACGTATTACCTTATATGGTATTACGTCATATGGTATAACGTTATAACGTATTACGTTATATGGTATCACGTTATAACGTATTACGTTATATGGTGTTACCTCACAACGTATTACGTTATATGGTATAACGTTATAACATATTACGTTATATGGTATTACGTTATAACGTATTACGTTATATGGTATAACGTTATAACGTATTACGTTATATGGTATAACGTTATGTGGTATAACGTTATAACGTATTACCTTATATGGCATTACGTCATATGGTATAACGTTATAACGTATTACGTTATATGGTATCACGTTATAACGTATTACGTTATATGGTATTATGTCACAACGTATTACGTTATATGGTATAACGTTATAACGTATTACGTTATATGGTATAACGTTATAACGTATCACCTTATATGTTATAACGTCATATGGTATAACGTTATAACGTATTACGTTATATGGTATCACGTTATAACGTATTACGTTATATGGTATTATGTCACAACGTATTACGTTATATGGTATAACGTTATAACGTATTACGTTATATGGTATTACGTTATAACGTATTACGTTATATGGTATAACGTTATAACGTATTACGTTATATGGTATTACGTCATAACGTAACACGTTATATGGTATAACGTTATAACGTATTACGTTATATGGTATAACGTTATAACGTATTACGTTATATGGTATTACGTCATAACGTAACACGTTATATGGTATAACGTTATAACGTATTACGTTATATGGTATTACGTCATAACGTATTACGTTATATGGTATAACGTTATAACGTTTTACCTTATATGGTATAACGTTATAACGTATTACGTTATATGGTATAACGTTATAACGTATTACGATATATGGTATAACGTTATAACGTATTACGTTATATGGTATAACGTTATAACGTATTTCGTTATATGGTATAACGTTATGTGGTATAACGTTATAACGTATTACCTTATATGGTATTACGTCATACGGTATAACGTTATAACGTATTACGTTATATGGTATCACGTTATAACGTATTACGTTATATGGTATTACCTCACAACGTATTACGTTATATGGTATAACGTTATAACGTATTACGTTATATGGTATTACGTCAAAACGTATTACGTTATATGGTATAACGTTTTTAACGTATTACGTTATATGGTATTACGTCAAAACGTATTACGTTATATGGTATTACGTCAAAACGTATTACGTTATATGGTATTACCTCACAACGTATTACGTTATATGGTATAACGTTATAACGTATTACGTTATATGGTATTACCTTATAACGTATTACGTTATATGGTATAACGTTATAACGTATTACGTTATATGGTATAACGTTATGTGGTATAACGTTATAACGTATTACCTTATATGGTATTACGTCATATGGTATAACGTTATAACGTATTACGTTATATGGTATCACGTTATAACGTATTACGTTATATGGTATTATGTCACAACGTATTACGTTATATGGTATAACGTTATAACGTATTACGTTATATGGTATAACGTTATAACGTATTACGTTATATGGTATAACATTATGTGGTGTAACGTTATAACGTATTACCTTATATGGTATTACGTCATATGGTATAACGTTATAACGTATTACGTTATATGGTATCACGTTATAACGTATTACGTTATATGGTATAACGTTATAACGTATTACCTTATATGGTATTACGTCATATGGTATAACGTTATAACGTATTACGTTATATGGTATCGCGTTATAACGTATTACGTTATATGGTATTACCTCACAACGTATTACGTTATATGGAATAACGTTATAACGTATTACGTTATATGGTATAACGTTATAACGTATTACCTTATATGGTATAACGTCATATGGTATAACGTTATAACGTATTACGTTATATGGTATTACGTTATAACGTATTACGTTATATGGTATAACGTTATAACGTATTACGTTATATGGTATTACGTTATAACGTATTACGTCATATGGTATAACGTTATAACGTATTACGTTATATGGTATTACGTCATAACGTAACACGTTATATGGTATAACGTTATAACGTATTACGTTATATTGTATTACGTCATAACGTATTACGTTATATGGTATAACGTTATAACGTATTACGTTATATGGTATAACGTTATAACGTATTACCTTATATGGTATAACGTCATATGGTATAACGTTATAACGTATTACGTTATATGGTATTACGTTATAACGTATTACGTTATATGGTATAACGTCATAACGTATTACGTTATATGGTATCACGTTATAACGTATTACGTTATATGGTATTATGTCACAACGTATTACGTTATATGGTATAACGTTATAACGTATTACGTTATATGGTATAACGTTATAACGTATCACCTTATATGTTATAACGTCATATGGTATAACGTTATAACGTATTACGTTATATGGTATCACGTTATAACGTATTACGTTATATGGTATAACGTTATAACGTATTACGTTATATGGTATTACGTCATAACGTAACACGTTATATGGTATAACGTTATAATGTATTACGTTATATTGTATTACGTCATAACGTATTACGTTATATGGTATAACGTTATAACGTTTTACCTTATATGGTATAACGTTGTAACGTATTACGTTATATGGTATAACGTTATAACGTATTACGATATATGGTATAACGTTATAACGTATTACGTTATATGGTATAACGTTATAACGTATTACGTTATATGGTATAACGTTATGTGGTATAACGTTATAACGTATTACCTTATATGGTATTACGTCATATGGTATAACGTTATAACGTATTACGTTATATGGTATTACGTTATAACGTATTACGTTATATGGTATAACGTTATAACGTATTACGTTATATGGTATTACGTCATAACGTAACACGTTATATGGTATAACGTTATAACGTATTACGATATATGGTATAACGTTATAACGTATTACGTTATATGGTATAACGTTATGTGGTATAACGTTATAACGTATTACCTTATATGGTATTACGTCATATGGTATAACGTTATAACGTATTACGTTATATGGTATCACGTTATAACGTATTACGTTATGTGGTATTACCTCACAACGTATTACGTTATATGGTATTACCTCACAACGTATTACGTTATATGGTATCACGTTATAACGTATTACGTTATATGGTATTACCTCACAACGTATTACGTTATATGGAATAACGTTATAACGTATTACGTTATATGGTATTACGTTATAACGTATTACGTTATATGGTATAATGTTATAACGTATTACGTTATATGGTATTACGTTATAACGTATTACGTTATATGGTACAACGTTATAACGTATTACGTTATATGGTATTACGTTATAACGTATTACGTTATATGGTATAACGTTATAACGTATTACGTTATATGGTATTACGTCAAAACGTATTACGTTATATGGTATAACGTTTTTAACGTATTACGTTATATGGTATTACGTTATAAAGTATTACGTTATATGGTATAACGTTATAACGTATTACGATATATGGTATAACGTTATAACGTATTACGTTATATGGTATAACGTTATGTGGTATAACGTTATAACGTATTACCTTATATGGTATTACGTCATATGGTATAACGTTATAACGTATTACGTTATATGGTATTACGTTATAACGTATTACGTTATATGGTATAACGGTATAACGTTTTACCTTATCTGGTATAACGTTGTAACGTATTACGTTATATGGTATAACGTTATAACGTATTACGATATATGGTATAACGTTATAACGTATTACGTTATATGGTATAACGTTATAACGTATTACGTTATATGGTATAACGTTATGTGGTATAACGTTATAACGTATTACCTTATATGGTATTACGTCATATGGTATAACGTTATAACGTATTACGTTATATGGTATTACGTTATAACGTATTACGTTATATGGTATAACGTTATAACGTATTACGTTATATGGTATAACGTTATAACGTATTACGTTATATGGTATAACGTTATAACGTATTACATTATATGGTATTACGTTATAACGTATTACGTTATATGGCATAACGTTATAACGTATTACGTTATATGGTATAACGTTATGTGGTATAACGTTATAACGTATTACCTTATATGGTATTACGTCATATGGTATAACGTTATAACGTATTACGTTATATGGTATCACGTTATAACGTATTACGTTATATGGTATTATGTCACATCGTATTACGTTATATGGTATAACGTTATAACGTATTACGTTATATGGTATTACGTTATAGCGTATTACGTTATATGGTATAACGTTACAACGTATTACGTTATATGGTATTACGTCATAACGTAACACGTTATATGGTATAACGTTATAACGTATTACGTTATATTGTATTACGTCATAACGTATTACGTTATATGGTATAACGTTATAACGTTTTACCTTATATGGTATAACGTTATAACGTATTACGTTATATGGTATAACGTTATAACGTATTACGACATATGGTATAACGTTATAACGTATTACGTTATATGGTATAACGTTATAACGTATTACGTTATATGGTATAACGTTATGTGGTATAACGTTATAACGTATTACCTTATATGGTATTACGTCATATGGTATAACGTTATAACGTATTACGTTACATGGTATCACGTTATAACGTATTACGTTATATGGTATTACGTCACAACGTATTACGTTATATGGAATAACGTTATAACGTATTACGTTATATGGTATAATGTTATAACGTATTACCTTATATGGTATAACGTCACATGGTATAACGTCGTAACGTATTACGTTATATGGTATTACGTTATAACGTATTACGTTATATGGTATAACGTTATAACGTATTACGTTATATGGTATTACGTTATAACGTATTACGTTATATGGTATAACGTTATAACGTATTACGTTATATGGTATTACGTCAAAACGTATTACGTTATATGGTATAACGTTTTTAACGTATTACGTTATATGGTATTACGTTATAACGTATTATGTTATATGGTATAACGTTATAACGTATTACGATATATGGTATAACGTTATAACGTATTACGTTATATGGTATAACGTTATAACGTATTACGTTATATGGTATAACGTTATAACGTATTACGTTATATGGTATAACGTTATGTGGTATAACGTTATAACGTATTACCTTATATGGTATTACGTCATATGGTATAACGTTATAACGTATTACGTTATATGGTATCACGTTATAACGTATTACGTTATATGGTATTACCTCACAACGTATTACGTTATATGGAATAACGTTATAACGTATTACGTTATATGGTATAACGTTATAACGTATTACCTTATATGGTATAACGTAATATGGTATAACGTTATATGGTATAACGTTATAACGTATTACGTTATATGGTATTACGTCATAACGTAACACGTTATATGGTATAACGTTATAACGTATTACGTTATATTGTATTACGTCATAACGTATTACGTTATATGGTATAACGTTATAACGTTTTACCTTATATGGTATAACGTTATAACGTATTGCGTTATATGGTATAACGTTATAACGTATTACGATATATGGTATAACGTTATAACGTATTACGTTATATGGTATAACGTTATAACGTATTACGTTATATGGTATAACGTTATGTGGTATAACGTTATAACGTATTACCTTATATGTTATTACGTCATATGGTATAACGTTATAACGTATTACGTTATATGGTATCACGTTATAACGTGTTACGTTATATGGTATTACCTCACAACGTATTACGTTATATGGAATAACGTTATAACGTATTACGTTATATGGTATTACGTTATAACGTATTACGTTATATGGTATAACGTTATAACGTATTACGTTATATGGTATTACGTTATAACGTATTACGTTATATGGTATAACGTTATAACGTATTACGTTATATGGTATTACGTCAAAACGTATTACGTTATATGGTATAACGTTTTTAACGTATTACGTTATATGGTATTACGTCAAAACGTATTACGTTATATGGTATTACGTCAAAACGTATTACGTTATATGGTATAACGTTTCTAACGTATTACGTTATATGGTATTACGTTATAACGTATTACGTTTTATGGTATAACGTTATAACGTATTACGTTATATGGTATAACGTTATAACGTATTACCTTATATGGTATAACGTCATATGGTATAACGTCGTAACGTATTACGTTATATGGTATTACGTTATAACGTATTACGTTATATGGTGTAACGTTATAACGTATTACGTTATATGGTATTACGTTATAACGTATTACGTTATATGGTATAACGTTATAACGTATTACGTTATATGGTATCACGTTATAACGTATTACGTTATATGGTATTACCTCACAACGTATTACGTTATATGGTATAACGTTATAACGTATTACGTTATATGGTATTACGTTATAACGTATTACGTTATATGGTATAACGTTATAACGTATTACGTTATATGGTATAACGTTATAACGTATCACCTTATATGTTATAACGTCATATGGTATAACGTTATAACGTATTACGTTATATGGTATTACGTCAAAACGTATTACGTTATATGGTATAACGTTTTTAACGTATTGCGTTATATGGTATTACGTCATAACGTAACACGTTATATGGTATAACGTTATAACGTATTACGTTATATGGTATAACGTTATGTGGTATAACGTTATAACGTATTACCTTATATGGTATTACGTCATATGGTATAACGTTATAACGTATTACCTTATATGGTATAACGTCATATGGTATAACGTCGTAACGTATTACGTTATATGGTATCACGTTATAACGTGTTACGTTATATGGTATTACCTCACAACGTATTACGTTATATGGAATAACGTTATAACGTATTACGTTATATGGTATTACGTTATAACGTATTACGTTATATGGTATAACGTTATAACGTATTACGTTATATGGTATTACGTTATAACGTATTACGTTATATGGTATGACGTTATAACGTATTACGTTATATGGTATTACGTCAAAACGTATTACGTTATATGGTATAACGTTTTTAACGTATTACGTTATATGGTATTACGTCAAAACGTATTACGTTATATGGTATTACGTCAAAACGTATTACGTTATATGGTATAACGTTTCTAACGTATTACGTTATATGGTATTACGTTATAACGTATTACGTTTTATGGTATAACGTTATAACGTATTACGTTATATGGTATAACGTTATAACGTATTACCTTATATGGTATAACGTCATATGGTATAACGTCGTAACGTATTACGTTATATGGTATTACGTTATAACGTATTACGTTATATGGTATAACGTTATAACGTATTACGTTATATGGTATTACGTTATAACGTATTACGTTATATGGTATAACGTTATAACGTATTACGTTATATGGTATCACGTTATAACGTATTACGTTATATGGTATTACCTCACAACGTATTACGTTATATGGTATAACGTTATAACGTATTACGTTATATGGTATTACGTTATAACGTATTACGTTATATGGTATAACGTTATAACGTATTACGTTATATGGTATAACGTTATAACGTATCACCTTATATGTTATAACGTCATATGGTATAACGTTATAACGTATTACGTTATATGGTATTACGTCAAAACGTATTACGTTATATGGTATAACGTTTTTAACGTATTGCGTTATATGGTATTACGTCATAACGTAACACGTTATATGGTATAACGTTATAACGTATTACGTTATATGGTATTACGTTATAACGTATTACGTTATATGGTATAACGTTATGTGGTATAACGTTATAACGTATTACCTTATATGGTATTACGTCATATGGTATAACGTTATAACGTATTACGTTATATGGTAACACGTTATAACGTATTACGTTATATGGTATTACGTCAAAACGTATTACGTTATATGGTATAACGTTTTTAACGTATTACGTTATATGGTATTACGTTATAACGTATTACGTTATATGGTATAACGTTATAACGTATTACGATATATGGTATAACGTTATAACGTATTACGTTATATGGTATAACGTTATAACGTATTACGTTATATGGTATAACGTTATGTGGCATAACGTTATAACGTATTACCTTATATGGTATTACGTCATATGGTATAACGTTATAACGTATTACGTTATATGGTATCACGTTATAACGTATTACGTTATATGGTGTTACCTCACAACGTATTACGTTATATGGTAAAGCGTTATAACATATTACGTTATATGGTATTACGTTATAACGTATTACGTTATATGGTATAACGTTATAACGTATTACGTTATATGGTATAACGTTATGTGGTATAACGTTATAACGTATTACCTTATATGGTATTACGTCATATGGTATAACGTTATAACGTATTACGTTATATGGTATCACGTTATAACGTATTACGTTATATGGTATTATGTCACAACGTATTACGTTATATGGTATAACGTTATAACGTATTACGTTATATGGTATAACGTTATGTGGTATAACGTTATAACGTATTACCTTATATGGTATTACGTCATATGGTATAACGTTATAACGTATTACGTTATATGGTATCACGTTATAACGTATTACGTTATATGGTATTACGTCAAAACGTATTACGTTATATGGTATAACGTTTTTAACGTATTACGTTATATGGTATTACGTTATAACGTATTACGTTATATGGTATAACGTTATAACGTATTACGATATATGGTATAACGTTATAACGTATTACGTTATATGGTATAACGTTATAACGTATTACGTTATATGGTATAACGTTATGTGGCATAACGTTATAACGTATTACCTTATATGGTATTACGTCATATGGTATAACGTTATAACGTATTACGTTATATGGTATCACGTTATAACGTATTACGTTATATGGTGTTACCTCACAACGTATTACGTTATATGGTATAACGTTATAACATATTACGTTATATGGTATTACGTCATAACGTAACACGTTATATGGTATAACGTTATAACGTATTACGTTATATGGTATAACGTTATAACGTATTACGTTATATGGTATTACGTCATAACGTAACACGTTATATGGTATAACGTTATAACGTATTACGTTATATGGTATTACGTCATAACGTATTACGTTATATGGTATAACGTTATAACGTTTTACCTTATATGGTATAACGTTATAACGTATTACGTTATATGGTATAACGTTATAACGTATTACGATATATGGTATAACGTTATAACGTATTACGTTATATGGTATAACGTTATAACGTATTTCGTTATATGGTATAACGTTATGTGGTATAACGTTATAACGTATTACCTTATATGGTATTACGTCATATGGTATAACGTTATAACGTATTACGTTATATGGTATCACGTTATAACGTATTACGTTATATGGTATTACCTCACAACGTATTACGTTATATGGTATAACGTTATAACGTATTACGTTATATGGTATTACGTCAAAACGTATTACGTTATATGGTATAACGTTTTTAACGTATTACGTTATATGGTATTACGTCAAAACGTATTACGTTATATGGTATTACGTCAAAACGTATTACGTTATATGGTATTACCTCACAACGTATTACGTTATATGGTATAACGTTATAACGTATTACGTTATATGGTATTACCTTATAACGTATTACGTTATATGGTATAACGTTATAACGTATTACGTTATATGGTATAACGTTATGTGGTATAACGTTATAACGTATTACCTTATATGGTATTACGTCATATGGTATAACGTTATAACGTATTACGTTATATGGTATCACGTTATAACGTATTACGTTATATGGTATTATGTCACAACGTATTACGTTATATGGTATAACCTTATAACGTATTACGTTATATGGTATAACGTTATAACGTATTACGTTATATGGTATAACGTTATGTGGTGTAACGTTATAACGTATTACCTTATATGGTATTACGTCATATGGTATAACGTTATAACGTATTACGTTATATGGTATCACGTTATAACGTATTACGTTATATGGTATAACGTTATAACGTATTACCTTATATGGTATTACGTCATATGGTATAACGTTATAACGTATTACGTTATATGGTATCGCGTTATAACGTATTACGTTATATGGTATTACCTCACAACGTATTACGTTATATGGAATAACGTTATAACGTATTACGTTATATGGTATAACGTTATAACGTATTACCTTATATGGTATAACGTCATATGGTATAACGTTATAACGTATTACGTTATATGGTATTACGTTATAACGTATTACGTTATATGGTATAACGTTATAACGTATTACGTTATATGGTATTACGTTATAACGTATTACGTCATATGGTATAACGTTATAACGTATTACGTTATATGGTATTACGTCATAACGTAACACGTTATATGGTATAACGTTATAACGTATTACGTTATATTGTATTACGTCATAACGTATTACGTTATATGGTATAACGTTATAACGTATTACGTTATATGGTATAACGTTATAACGTATTACGTTATATGGTATTACGTCATAACGTAACACGTTATATGGTATAACGTTATAACGTATTACGTTATATTGTATTACGTCATAACGTATTACGTTATATGGTATAACGTTATAACGTATTACGTTATATGGTATAACGTTATGTGGTATAACGTTATAACGTATTACCTTATATGGTATTACGTCATATGGTATAACGTTATAACGTATTACGTTATATGGTATTACGTTATAACGTATTACGTTATATGGTATAACGTTATAACGTATTACGTTATATGGTATAACGTTATAACGTATTACGTTATATGGTATAACGTTATAACGTATTACGTTATATGGTATTACGTCATATGGTATAACGTTATAACGTATTACGTTATATGGTATCACGTTATAACGTATTACGTTATATGGTATTACGTCAAAACGTATTACGTTATATGGTATAACGTTTTTAACGTATTACGTTATATGGTATTACGTTATAACGTATTACGTTATATGGTATAACGTTATAACGTATTACGATATATGGTATAACGTTATAACGTATTACGTTATATGGTATAACGTTATAACGTATTACGTTATATGGTATAACGTTATGTGGCATAACGTTATAACGTATTACCTTATATGGTATTACGTCATATGGTATAACGTTATAACGTATTACGTTATATGGTATCACGTTATAACGTATTACGTTATATGGTGTTACCTCACAACGTATTACGTTATATGGTATAACGTTATAACATATTACGTTATATGGTATTACGTTATAACGTATTACGTTATATGGTATAACGTTATAACGTATTACGTTATATGGTATAACGTTATGTGGTATAACGTTATAACGTATTACCTTATATGGTATTACGTCATATGGTATAACGTTATAACGTATTACGTTATATGGTATCACGTTATAACGTATTACGTTATATGGTATTATGTCACAACGTATTACGTTATATGGTATAACGTTATAACGTATTACGTTATATGGTATAACGTTATAACGTATCACCTTATATGTTATAACGTCATATGGTATAACGTTATAACGTATTACGTTATATGGTATCACGTTATAACGTATTACGTTATATGGTATTATGTCACAACGTATTACGTTATATGGTATAACGTTATAACGTATTACGTTATATGGTATTACGTTATAACGTATTACGTTATATGGTATAACGTTATAACGTATTACGTTATATGGTATTACGTCATAACGTAACACGTTATATGGTATAACGTTATAACGTATTACGTTATATGGTATAACGTTATAACGTATTACGTTATATGGTATTACGTCATAACGTAACACGTTATATGGTATAACGTTATAACGTATTACGTTATATGGTATTACGTCATAACGTATTACGTTATATGGTATAACGTTATAACGTTTTACCTTATATGGTATAACGTTATAACGTATTACGTTATATGGTATAACGTTATAACGTATTACGATATATGGTATAACGTTATAACGTATTACGTTATATGGTATAACGTTATAACGTATTTCGTTATATGGTATAACGTTATGTGGTATAACGTTATAACGTATTACCTTATATGGTATTACGTCATATGGTATAACGTTATAACGTATTACGTTATATGGTATCACGTTATAACGTATTACGTTATATGGTATTACCTCACAACGTATTACGTTATATGGTATAACGTTATAACGTATTACGTTATATGGTATTACGTCAAAACGTATTACGTTATATGGTATAACGTTTTTAACGTATTACGTTATATGGTATTACGTCAAAACGTATTACGTTATATGGTATTACGTCAAAACGTATTACGTTATATGGTATTACCTCACAACGTATTACGTTATATGGTATAACGTTATAACGTATTACGTTATATGGTATTACCTTATAACGTATTACGTTATATGGTATAACGTTATAACGTATTACGTTATATGGTATAACGTTATGTGGTATAACGTTATAACGTATTACCTTATATGGTATTACGTCATATGGTATAACGTTATAACGTATTACGTTATATGGTATCACGTTATAACGTATTACGTTATATGGTATTATGTCACAACGTATTACGTTATATGGTATAACCTTATAACGTATTACGTTATATGGTATAACGTTATAACGTATTACGTTATATGGTATAACGTTATGTGGTGTAACGTTATAACGTATTACCTTATATGGTATTACGTCATATGGTATAACGTTATAACGTATTACGTTATATGGTATCACGTTATAACGTATTACGTTATATGGTATAACGTTATAACGTATTACCTTATATGGTATTACGTCATATGGTATAACGTTATAACGTATTACGTTATATGGTATCGCGTTATAACGTATTACGTTATATGGTATTACCTCACAACGTATTACGTTATATGGAATAACGTTATAACGTATTACGTTATATGGTATAACGTTATAACGTATTACCTTATATGGTATAACGTCATATGGTATAACGTTATAACGTATTACGTTATATGGTATTACGTTATAACGTATTACGTTATATGGTATAACGTTATAACGTATTACGTTATATGGTATTACGTTATAACGTATTACGTCATATGGTATAACGTTATAACGTATTACGTTATATGGTATTACGTCATAACGTAACACGTTATATGGTATAACGTTATAACGTATTACGTTATATTGTATTACGTCATAACGTATTACGTTATATGGTATAACGTTATAACGTATTACGTTATATGGTATAACGTTATAACGTATTACGTTATATGGTATTACGTCATAACGTAACACGTTATATGGTATAACGTTATAACGTATTACGTTATATTGTATTACGTCATAACGTATTACGTTATATGGTATAACGTTATAACGTATTACGTTATATGGTATAACGTTATAACGTATTACGTTATATTGTATTACGTCATAACGTATTACGTTATATGGTATAACGTTATAACGTATTACGTTATATGGTATAACGTTATGTGGTATAACGTTATAACGTATTACCTTATATGGTATTACGTCATATGGTATAACGTTATAACGTATTACGTTATATGGTATTACGTTATAACGTATTACGTTATATGGTATAACGTTATAACGTATTACGTTATATGGTATAACGTTATAACGTATTACGTTATATGGTATAACGTTATAACGTATTACGTTATATGGTATTACGTTATGACGTATTACGTTATATGGTATAACGTTATAACGTATTACGTTATATGGTATAACGTTATGTGGTATAACGTTATAACGTATTACCTTATATGGTATTACGTCATATGGTATAACGTTATAACGTATTACGTTATATGGTATTACGTTATAACGTATTACGTTATATGGTATAACGTTATAACGTATTACGTTATATGGTATAACGTTATAACGTATTACGTTATATGGTATAACGTTATAACGTATTGCGTTATATGGTATAACGTTATAACGTATTGCGTTA
Source organism: Bombus huntii (assembly GCF_024542735.1). Taxonomy (NCBI): domain Eukaryota; kingdom Metazoa; phylum Arthropoda; class Insecta; order Hymenoptera; family Apidae; genus Bombus; species Bombus huntii. The sequence goes on from NC_066238.1 coordinate 18,660,771, forward strand.
TATGGTATAACGTTATAACGTATTACGATATATGGTATAACGTTATAACGTATTACGTTATATGGTATAACGTTATAACGTATTACGTTATATGGTATAACGTTATAACGTATTACGATATATGGTATAACGTTATAACGTATTATATGGTATAACGTTATAACGTATTTCGTTATATGGTATAACGTTATGTGGTATAACGTTATAACGTATTACCTTATATGGTATTACGTCATATGGTATAACGTTATAACGTATTACGTTATATGGTATCACGTTATAACGTATTACGTTATATGGTATTACCTCACAACGTATTACGTTATATGGTATAACGTTATAACGTATTACGTTATATGGTATTACGTCAAAACGTATTACGTTATATGGTATAACGTTTTTAACGTATTACGTTATATGGTATTACGTCAAAACGTATTACGTTATATGGTATTACGTCAAAACGTATTACGTTATATGGTATTACCTCACAACGTATTACGTTATATGGTATAACGTTATAACGTATTACGTTATATGGTATTACGTTATAACGTATTACGTTATATGGTATAGCGTTATAACGTATTACGTTATATGGTATAACGTTATGTGGTATAACGTTATAACGTATTACCTTATATGGTATTACGTCACATGGTATAACGTTATAACGTATTACGTTATATGGTATCACGTTATAACGTATTACGTTATATGGTATTATGTCACAACGTATTACGTTATATGGTATAACGTTATAACGTATTACGTTATATGGTATAACGTTATAACGTATTACGTTATATGGTATAACGTTATGTGGTATAACGTTATAACGTATTACCTTATATGGTATTACGTCATATGGTATAACGTTATAACGTATTACGTTATATGGTATCACGTTATAACGTATTACGTTATATGGTATTACCTCACAACGTATTACGTTATATGGTATTACGTTATAACGTATTACGTTATATGGTATAACGTTATAACGTATTGCGTTATATGGTATAACGTTATGTGGTATAACGTTATAACGTATTAAACTTATATGGTATTACGTCATATGGTATAACTTTATAACGTATTACGTTATATGGTATCACGTTATAACGTATTACGTTATATGGTATAACGCTATAACGTATCACCTTATATGTTATAACGTCATATGGTATAACGTTATAACGTATTACGTTATATGGTATTACGTCAAAACGTATTACGTTATATGGTATAACGTTTTTCACTTATTGCGTTATATGGTATTACGTCATAACGTAACACGTTATATGGTATAACGTTATAACGTATTACGTTATATGGTATAACGTTATAACGTATTACGTTATATGGTATAACGTTATGTGGTATAACGTTATAACGTATTACCTTATATGGTATTACGTCATATGGTATAACGTTATAACGTATTACGTTATATGGTATTACGTTATAACGTATTACGTTATATGGGGTAACGTTATAACGTATTACGTTATATGGTATTACGTCATAACGTAACACGTTATATGGTATAACGTTATAACGTATTACGTTATATTGTATTACGTCATAACGTATTACATTATATGGTATAACGTTATAACGTTTTACCTTATATGGTATAACGTTATAACGTATTGCGTTATATGGTATAACGTTATAACGTATTACGATATATGGTATAACGTTATAACGTATTACGTTATATGGTATAACGTTATAACGTATTACGTTATATGGTATAACGTTATGTGGTATAACGTTATAACGTATTACCTTATATGGTATTACGTTATATGGTATCACGTTATAACGTATTACGTTATATGGTATTACCTCACAACGTATTACGTTATATGGAATAACGTTATAACGTATTACGTTATATGGTATAACGTTATAACGTATTACCTTATATGGTATAACGTCATATGGTGTAACGTTATAACGTATTACGTTATATGGTATTACGTTATAACGTATTACGTTATATGGTATAACGTTATAACGTATTACGTTATATGGTATTACGTTATAACGTATTACGTTATATGGTATAACGTTATAACGTATTACGTTATATGGTATTACGTCAAAACGTATTACGTTATATGGTATAACGTTTTTAACGTATTACGTTATATGGTATTACGTCAAAACGTATTACGTTATATGGTATTACGTCAAAACGGATTACGTTATATGGTATAACGTTTTTAACGTATTGCGTTATATGGTATTACGTTATAACGTATTACGTTATATGGTATAACGTTATAACGTATTACGTTATATGGTATAACGTTTTTAACGTATTACGTTATATGGTATTACGTTATAACGTATTACGTTATATGGTATAACGTTATAACGTATTACGTTATATGGTATAACGTTATAACGTATTACGTTATATGGTATTACGTTATAACGTATTACGTTATATGGTATAACGTTATAACGTATTACGTTATATGGTATTACGTCAAAACGTATTACGTTATATGGTATAACGTTTTTAACGTATTACGTTATATGGTATTACGTTATAACGTATTACGTTATATGGTATAACGTTATAACGTATTACGATATATGGTATAACGTTATAACGTATTACGTTATATGGTATAACGTTATAACGTATTACGTTATATGGTATTACGTCAAAACGTATTACGTTATATGGTATAACGTTTTTAACGTATTCCGTTATATGGTATTACGTTATAACGTATTACGTTATATGGTATAACGTTATGTGGTATAACGTTATAACGTATTACCTTATATGGTATTACGTGATATGGTATAACGTTATAACGTATTACGTTATATGGTATCACGTTATAACGTATTACGTTATATGGTATTACCTCACAACGTATTACGTTATATGGAATAACGTTATAACGTATTACGTTATATGGTATAATGTTATAACGTATTACCTTATATGGTATAACGTCATATGGTGTAACGTTATAACGTATTACGTTATATGGTATTACGTTATAACGTATTACGTTATATGGTATAACGTTATAACGTATTACTTTATATGGTATTACGTCAAAACGTATTACGTTATATGGTATAACGTTTTTAACGTATTACGTTATATGGTATTACGTCAAAACGTATTACGTTATATGGTATTACGTCAAAACGGATTACGTTATATGGTATAACGTTTTTAACGTATTACGTTATATGGTATTACGTTATAACGTATTACGTTATATGGTATAACGTTATAACGTATTACGTTATATGGTATAACGTTTTTAACGTATTACGTTATATGGTATTACGTTATAACGTATTACGTTATATGGTATAACGTTATAACGTATTACGTTATATGGTATAACGTTATAACGTATTACGTTATATGGTATTACGTTATAACGTATTACGTTATATGGTATAACGTTATAACGTATTACGTTATATGGTATTACGTCAAAACGTATTACGTTATATGGTATAACGTTTTTAACGTATTACGTTATATGGTATTACGTTATAACGTATTACGTTATATGGTATAACGTTATAACGTATTACGATATATGGTATAACGCTATAACGTATTACGTTATATGGTATAACGTTATAACGTATTACGTTATATGGTATTACGTCAAAACGTATTACGTTATATGGTATAACGTTTTTAACGTATTACGTTATATGGTATTACGTTATAACGTATTACGTTATATGGTATAACGTTATAACGTATTACGATATATGGTATAACGTTATAACGTATTACGTTATATGGTATAACGTTATAACGTATTACGTTATATGGTATAACGTTATGTGGTATAACGTTAGAACGTATTACCTTATATGGTATTACGTCATATGGTATAACGTTATAACGTATTACGTTATATGGTATCACGTTATAACGTATTACGTTATATGGTATTACCTCACTACGTATTACGTTATATGGTATAACGTTATAACGTATTACGTTATATGGTATTACGTTATAACGTATTACGTTATATGGTATACCGTTATAACGTATTACGTTATATGGTATAACGTTATGTGGTATAACGTTATAACGTATTACCTTATATGGTATTACGTCATATGGTATAACGTTATAACGTATTACGTTATATGGTATCACGTTATAACGTATTACGTTATATGGTATTATGTCACAACGTATTACGTTATATGGTATAACGTTATAACGTATTACGTTATATGGTATAACGTTATAACGTATCACCTTATATGTTATAACGTCATATGGTATAACGTTATAACGTATTACCTTATATGGTATCACGTTATAACGTATTACGTTATATGGTATTATGTCACAACGTATTACGTTATATGGTATAACGTTATAACGTATTACGTTATATGGTATTACGTTATAACGTATTACGTTATATGGTATAACGTTATAACGTATTACGTTATATGGTATTACGTCATAACGTAACACGTTATATGGTATAACGTTATAACGTATTACGTTATATTGTATTACGTCATAACGTATTACGTTATATGGTATAACGTTATAACGTTTTACCTTATATGGTATAACGTTATAACGTATTACGTTATATGGTATAACGTTATAACGTATTACGATATATGGTATAACGTTATAACGTATTACGTTATATGGTATAACGTTATAACGTATTTCGTTATATGGTATAACGTTATGTGGTATAACGTTATAACGTATTACCTTATATGGTATTACGTCATATGGTATAACGTTATAACGTATTACGTTATATGGTATCACGTAATAACGTATTACGTTATATGGTATTACCTCACAACGTATTACGTTATATGGTATAACGTTATAACGTATTACGTTATATGGTATTACGTCAAAACGTATTACGTTATATGGTATAACGTTTTTAACGTATTACGTTATATGGTATTACGTCAAAACGTATTACGTTATATGGTATTACGTCAAAACGTATTACGTTATATGGTATTACCTCACAACGTATTACGTTATATGGTATAACGTTATAACGTATTACGTTATATGGTATTACGTTATAACGTATTACGTTATATGGTATAACGTTATAACGTATTACGTTATATGTTATAACGTTATGTGGTATAACGTTATAACGTATTACCTTATATGGTATTACGTCACACGGTATAACGTTATAACGTATTACGTTATATGGTATCACGTTATAACGTATTACGTTATATGGTATTATGTCACAACGTATTACGTTATATGGTATAACGTTATAACGTATTACGTTATATGGTATAACGTTATAACGTATTACGTTATATGGTATAACGTTATGTGGTATAACGTTATAACGTATTACCTTATATGGTATTACGTCATATGGTATAACGTTATAACGTATTACGTTATATGGTATCACGTTATAACGTATTACGTTATATGGTATTACCTCACAACGTATTACGTTATATGGTATAACGTTATAACGTATTACGTTATATGGTATTACGTTATAACGTATTACGTTATATGGTATAACGTTATAACGTATTGCGTTATATGGTATAACGTTATGTGGTATAACGTTATAACGTATTAAACTTATATGGTATTACGTCATATGGTATAACTTTATAACGTATTACGTTATATGGTATCACGTTATAACGTATTACGTTATATGGTATAACGCTATAACGTATCACCTTATATGTTATAACGTCATATGGTGTAACGTTATAACGTATTACGTTATATGGTATTACGTCAAAACGTATTACGTTATATGGTATAACGTTTTTCACGTATTGCGTTATATGGTATTACGTCATAACGTAACACGTTATATGGTATAACGTTATAACGTATTACGTTATATGGTATAACGTTATAACGTATTACGTTATATGGTATAACGTTATGTGGTATAACGTTATAACGTATTACCTTATATGGTATTACGTCATATGGTATAACGTTATAACGTATTACGTTATATGGTATTACGTTATAACGTATTACGTTATATGGTATAACGTTATAACGTATTACGTTATATGGTATTACGTCATAACGTAACACGTTATATGGTATAACGTTATAACGTATTACGTTATATTGTATTACGTCATAACGTATTACATTATATGGTATAACGTTATAACGTTTTACCTTATATGGTATAACGTTATAACGTATTGCGTTATATGGTATAACGTTATAACGTATTACGATATATGGTATAACGTTATAACGTATTACGTTATATGGTATAACGTTATAACGTATTACGTTATATGGTATAACGTTATGTGGTATAACGTTATAACGTATTACCTTATATGGTATTACGTGATATGGTATAACGTTATAACGTATTACGTTATATGGTATCACGTTATAACGTATTACGTTATATGGTATTACCTCACAACGTATTACGTTATATGGAATAACGTTATAACGTATTACGTTATATGGTATAACGTTATAACGTATTACCTTATATGGTATAACGTCATATGGTGTAACGTTATAACGTATTACGTTATATGGTATTACGTTATAACGTATTACGTTATATGGTATAACGTTATAACGTATTACGTTATATGGTATTACGTTATAACGTATTACGTTATATGGTATAACGTTATAACGTATTACGTTATATGGTATTACGTCAAAACGTATTACGTTATATGGTATAACGTTTTTAACGTATTACGTTATATGGTATTACGTCAAAACGTATTACGTTATATGGTATTACGTCAAAACGGATTACGTTATATGGTATAACGTTTTTAACGTATTACGTTATATGGTATTACGTTATAACGTATTACGTTATATGGTATAACGTTATAACGTATTACGTTATATGGTATAACGTTTTTAACGTATTACGTTATATGGTATTACGTTATAACGTATTACGTTATATGGTATAACGTTATAACGTATTACGTTATATGGTATAACGTTATAACGTATTACGTTATATGGTATTACGTTATAACGTATTACGTTATATGGTATAACGTTATAACGTATTACGTTATATGGTATTACGTCAAAACGTATTACGTTATATGGTATAACGTTTTTAACGTATTACGTTATATGGTATTACGTTATAACGTATTACGTTATATGGTATAACGTTATAACGTATTACGATATATGGTATAACGTTATAACGTATTACGTTATATGGTATAACGTTATAACGTATTACGTTATATGGTATTACGTCAAAACGTATTACGTTATATGGTATAACGTTTTTAACGTATTACGTTATATGGTATTACGTTATAACGTATTACGTTATATGGTATAACGTTATAACGTATTACGTTATATGGTATAACGTTATGTGGTATAACGTTATAACGTATTACGTTATATGGTATCACGTTATAACGTATTACGTTATATGGTATTACCTCACAACGTATTACGTTATATGGAATAACGTTATAACGTATTACGTTATATGGTATAATGTTATAACGTATTACCTTATATGGTATAACGTCATATGGTGTAACGTTATAACGTATTACGTTATATGGTATTACGTTATAACGTATTACGTTATATGGTATAACGTTATAACGTATTACGTTATATGGTATTACGTTATAACGTATTACGTTATATGGTATAACGTTATAACGTATTACGTTATATGGTATTACGTCAAAACGTATTACGTTATATGGTATAACGTTTTTAACGTATTACGTTATATGGTATTACGTCAAAACGTATTACGTTATATGGTATTACGTCAAAACGGATTACGTTATATGGTATAACGTTTTTAACGTATTACGTTATATGGTATTACGTTATAACGTATTACGTTATATGGTATAACGTTATAACGTATTACGTTATATGGTATAACGTTTTTAACGTATTACGTTATATGGTATTACGTTATAACGTATTACGTTATATGGTATAACGTTATAACGTATTACGTTATATGGTATAACGTTATAACGTATTACGTTATATGGTATTACGTTATAACGTATTACGTTATATGGTATAACGTTATAACGTATTACGTTATATGGTATTACGTCAAAACGTATTACGTTATATGGTATAACGTTTTTAACGTATTACGTTATATGGTATTACGTTATAACGTATTACGTTATATGGTATAACGTTATAACGTATTACGATATATGGTATAACGCTATAACGTATTACGTTATATGGTATAACGTTATAACGTATTACGTTATATGGTATTACGTCAAAACGTATTACGTTATATGGTATAACGTTTTTAACGTATTACGTTTTATGGTATTACGTTATAACGTATTACGTTATATGGTATAACGTTATAACGTATTACGTTATATGGTATAACGTTATAACGTATTTCGTTATATGGTATAACGTTATGTGGTATAACGTTATAACGTATTACCTTATATGGTATTACGTCATATGGTATAACGTTATAACGTATTACGTTATATGGTATTACGTCAAAACGTATTACGTTATATGGTATAACGTTTTTAACGTATTACGTTATATGGTATTACGTCAAAACGTATTACGTTATATGGTATTACGTCAAAACGTATTACGTTATATGGTATTACCTCACAACGTATTACGTTATATGGTATAACGTTATAACGTATTACGTTATATGGTATTACGTTATAACGTATTACGTTATATGGTATAACGTTATAACGTATTACGTTATATGGTATAACGTTATAACGTATTACGTTATATGGTATTACGTTATAACGTATTACGTTATATGGTATAACGTTATAACGTATTACGTTATATGGTATTACGTCAAAACGTATTACGTTATATGGTATAACGTTTTTAACGTATTACGTTATATGGTATTACGTTATAACGTATTACGTTATATGGTATAACGTTATAACGTATTACGATATATGGTATAACGCTATAACGTATTACGTTATATGGTATAACGTTATAACGTATTACGTTATATGGTATTACGTCAAAACGTATTACGTTATATGGTATAACGTTTTTAACGTATTACGTTATATGGTATTACGTTATAACGTATTACGTTATATGGTATAACGTTATGTGGTATAACGTTAGAACGTATTACCTTATATGGTATTACGTCATATGGTATAACGTTATAACGTATTACGTTATATGGTATCACGTTATAACGTATTACGTTATATGGTATCACGTTATAACGTATTACGTTATACGGTATTATGTCACAACGTATTACGTTATATGGTATAACGTTATAACGTATTACGTTATACGGTATTATGTCACAACGTATTACGTTATATGGTATAACGTTATAACGTATTACGTTATATGGTATTACGTCAAAACGTATTACGTTATATGGTATAACGTTTTTAACGTATTACGTTATATGGTATTACGTCAAAACGTATTACGTTATATGGTATTACGTCAAAACGGATTACGTTATATGGCATAACGTTTTTAACGTATTACGTTATATGGTATTACGTCAAAACGTATTACGTTATATGGTATAACGTTATAACGTATTACGTTATATGGTATTACGTTATAACGTATTACGTTATATGGTATAACGTTATGACGTATTACGTTATATGGTATTACGTCAAAACGTATTACGTTATATGGTATAACGTTTTTAACGTATTACGTTATATGGTATTACGTTATAACGTATTACGTTATATGGTATAACGTTATAACGTATTACGATATATGGTATAACGCTATAACGTATTACGTTATATGGTATAACGTTATAACGTATTACCTTATATGGTATTACGTCATATGGTATAACGTTATAACGTATTACGTTATATGGTATCACGTTATAACGTATTACGTTATACGGTATTATGTCACAACGTATTACGTTATATGGTATAACGTTATAACGTATTACGTTATATGGTATAACGTTATAACGTATCACCTTATATGTTATAACGTCATATGGTATAACGTTATAACGTATTACCTTATATGGTATCACGTTATAACGTATTACGTTATATGGTATTATGTCACAACGTATTACGTTATATGGTATAACGTTATAACGTATTACGTTATATGGTATTACGTTATAACGTATTACGTTATATGGTATAACGTTATAACGTATTACGTTATATGGTATTACGTCATAACGTAACACGTTATATGGTATAACGTTATAACGTATTACGTTATATTGTATTACGTCATAACGTATTACGTTATATGGTATAACGTTATAACGTTTTACCTTATATGGTATAACGTTATAACGTATTACGTTATATGGTATAACGTTATGTGGTATAACGTTATAACGTATTACCTTATATGGTATTACGTCATATGGTATAACGTTATAACGTATTACGTTATATGGTATCACGTTATAACGTATTACGTTATATGGTATTACCTCACAACGTATTACGTTATATGGTATAACGTTATAACGTATTACGTTATATGGTATTACGTCAAAACGTATTACGTTATATGGTATAACGTTTTTAACGTATTACGTTATATGGTATTACGTCAAAACGTATTACGTTATATGGTATTACGTCAAAACGTATTACGTTATATGGTATTACCTCACAACGTATTACGTTATATGGTATAACGTTATAACGTATTACGTTATATGGTATTACGTTATAACGTATTACGTTATATGGTATAACGTTATAACGTATTACGTTATATGGTATAAAGTTATGTGGTATAACGTTATAACGTATTACCTTATATGGTATTACGTCATATGGTATAACGTTATAACGTATTACGTTATATGGTATCACGTTATAACGTATTACGTTATATGGTACTATGTCACAACGTATTACGTTATATGGTATAACGTTATAACGTATTACGTTATATGGTATAACGTTATGTGGTATAACGTTATAACGTATTACCTTATATGGTATTACGTCTTATGGTATAACGTTATAACGTATTACGTTATACGGTATCACGTTATAACGTATTACGTTATATGGTATAACGTTTTTAACGTATTGCGTTATATGGTATTACGTCATAACGTAACACGTTATATGGTATAACGTTATAACGTATTACGTTATATGGTATAACGTTATAACGTATTACGTTATATGGTATAACGTTATGTGGTATAACGTTATAACGTATTACCTTATATGGTATTACGTCATATGGTATAACGTTATAACGTATTACGTTATATGGTATCACGTTATAACGTATTACGTTATATGGTATTACCTCACAACGTATTACGTTATATGGAATAACGTTATAACGTATTACGTTATATGGTATAACGTTATAACGTATTACCTTATATGGTATAACGTCATATGGTATAACGTTATAACGTATTACGTTATATGGTATTACGTTATAACGTATTACGTTATATGGTATAACGTTATAACGTATAACGTTATATGGTATTACGTTATAACGTATTACGTTATATGGTATAACGTTATAACGTATTACGTTATATGGTATTACGTCAAAACGTATTACGTTATATGGTATAACGTTTTTAACGTATTACGTTATATGGTATTACGTCAAAACGTATTACGTTATATGGTATTACGTCAAAACGGATTACGTTATATGGCATAACGTTTTTAACGTATTACGTTATATGGTATCACGTTATAACGTATTACGTTATATGGTATTACCTCACAACGTATTACGTTATATGGAATAACGTTATAACGTATTACGTTATATGGTATAACGTTATAACGTATTACCTTATATGGTATAACGTCATATGGTATAACGTTATAACGTATTACGTTATATGGTATTACGTTATAACGTATTACGTTATATGGTATAACGTTATAACGTATAACGTTATATGGTATTACGTTATAACGCATTACGTTATATGGTATAACGTTATAACGTATTACGTTATATGGTATTATGTCAAAACGTATTACGTTATATGGTATAACGTTTTTAACGTATTACGTTATATGGTATTACGTCAAAACGTATTACGTTATATGGTATTACGTCAAAACGGATTACGTTATATGGCATAACGTTTTTAACGTATTACGTTATATGGTATTACGTTATAACGTATTACGTTATATGGTATAACGTTATAACGTATGACGTTATATGGTATAACGTTTTTAACGTATTACGTTATATGGTATTACGTTATAACGTATTACGTTATATGGTATAACGTTATAACGTATTACGTTATATGGTATAACGTTATAACGTATTACGTTATATGGTATTACGTTATAACGTATTACGTTATATGGTATAACGTTATAACGTATTACGTTATATGGTATTACGTCAAAACGTATTACGTTATATGGTATAACGTTTTTAACGTATTACGTTATATGGTATTACGTTATAACGTATTACGTTATATGGTATAACGTTATAACGTATTACGATATATGGTATAACGTTATAACGTATTACGTTATATGGTATAACGTTATAACGTATTACGTTATATGGTATAACGTTACGTGGTATAACGTTATAACGTATTACCTTATATGGTATTACGTCATATGGTATAACGTTATAACGTATTACGTTATATGGTATCACGTTATAACGTATTACGTTATATGGTATTACCTCACAACGTATTACGTTATATGGTATAACGTTATAACGTATTACGTTATATGGTATTACGTTATAACGTATTACGTTATATGGTATAACGTTGTAACGTATTACGTTATATGGTATAACGTTATGTGGTATAACGTTATAACGTATTACCTTATATGGTATTACGTCATATGGTATAACGTTATAACGTATTACGTTATATGGTATCACGTTATAACGTATTACGTTATATGGTATTATGTCACAACGTGTTACGTTATATGGTATAACGTTATAACGTATTACGTTATATGGTATAACGTTATAACGTATCACCTTATATGTTATAACGTCATATGGTATAACGTTATAACGTATTACGTTATATGGTATCACGTTATAACGTATTACGTTATATGGTATTATGTCACAACGTATTACGTTATATGGTATTATGTCACAACGTATTACGTTATATGGTATAACCTTATAACGTATTACGTTATATGGTATAACGTTATAACGTATTTCGTTATATGGTATAACGTTATGTGGTATAACGTTATAACGTATTACCTTATATGGTATTACGTCATATGGTATAACGTTATAACGTATTACGTTACATGGTATCACGTTATAACGTATTACCTTATATGGTATTACGTCACAACGTATTACGTTATATGGAATAACGTTATAACGTATTACGTTATATGGTATAACGTTATAACGTATTACCTTATATGGTATAACGTCATATGGTATAACGTTGTAACGTATTACGTTATATGGTATTACGTTATAACGTATTACGTTATATGGTATAACGTTATAACGTATTACGTTATATGGTATTACGTCAAAACGTATTACGTTATATGGTATAACGTTTTTAACGTATTACGTTATATGGTATTACGTTATAACGTATTACGTTATATGGTATAACGTTATAACGTATTACGTTATATGGTATTACGTTATAACGTATTACGTTATATGGTATAACGTTATAACGTATTACGTTATACGGTATTACGTCATAACGTAACACGTTATATGGTATAACGTTATAACGTATTACGTTATATTGTATTACGTCATAACGTATTACGTTATATGGTATAACGTTATAACGTTTTACCTTATATAGTATAACGTTATAACGTATTACGTTATATGGTATAACGTTATAACGTATTACGATATATGGTATAACGTTATAACGTATTACGTTATATGGTATAACGTTATAACGTATTACGTTATATGGTATAACGTTATGTGGTATAACGTTATAACATATTACCTTATATGGTATTACGTCATATGGTATAACGTTATAACGTATTACGTTATATGGTATCACGTTATAACGTATTACGTTATATGGTATTACCTCACAACGTATTACGTTATATGGTATAACGTTATAACGTATTACGTTATATGGTATTACGTTATAACGTATTACTTTATATGGTATAACGTTATAACGTATTACGTTATATGGTATAACGTTATGTGGTATAACATTATAACGTATTACGTTATATGGTATTACGTCATATGGTATAACGCTATAACGTATTACGTTATATGGTATCACGTTATAACGTATCACCTTATATGTTATAACGTCATATGGTATAACGTTATAACGTGTTACGTTATATAGTATCACGTTATAACGTATTACGTTATATGGTATTATGTCACAACGTATTACGTTATATGGTATAACGTTATAACGTATTACGTTATATGGTATTACGTCATAACGTAATACGTTATATGGTACAACGTTATAACGTATTACGTTATATTGTATTACGTCATAACGTATTACGTTATATGGTATAACGTTATAACGTATTACGTTATATGGTATAACGTTATAACGTATTACCTTATATGGTATAACGTCATATGGTATAACGTTGAAACGTATTACGTTATATGGTATTACATTATAACGTATTACGTTATATGGTATAACGTTATAACGTATTACGTTATATGGTATAACGTTATAACGTATTACCTTATATGGTATAACGTCATATGGTATAACGTTGAAACGTATTACGTTATATGGTATTACGTTATAACGTATTACGTTATATGGTATAACGTTATAACGTTTTACGTTATATGGTATAACGTTATAACGTATTACGTTATATGGTATAACGTTATAACGTATTACCTTATATGGTATAACGTCATATGGTATAACGTTGAAACGTATTACGTTATATGGTATTACATTATAACGTATTACGTTATATGGTATAACGTTATAACGTATTACGTTATATGGTATTACGTTATAACGTATTACGTTATATGGTATTACGTTATAACGTATTACGTTATATGGTATAACGTTATAACGTATTACGTTATATGGTATAACGTTATAACGTATTACCTTATATGGTATAACGTCATATGGTATCACGTTATAACGTATTACGTTATATGGTATTACGTCACAACGTATTACGTTATATGGAATAACGTTATAACGTATTACGTTATATGGTATAACGTTATAACGTATTACCTTATATGGTATAACGTCATATGGTATAACGTTGAAACGTATTACGTTATATGGTATTACATTATAACGTATTACGTTATATGGTATAACGTTATAACGTATTACGTTATATGGTATTACGTTATAACGTATTACGTTATATGGTATAACGTTATAACGTATTACGTTATATGGTATTACGTCATAACGTAACACGTTATATGGTGTAACGTTATAACGTATTACGTTATATTGTATTACGTCATAACGTATTACGTTATATGGTATAACGTTATAACGTATTACGTTATATGGTATTACGTCAAAACGTATTACGTTATATGGTATAACGTTTTTAACGTATTACGTTATATGGTATTACGTTATAACGTATTACGTTATATGGTATAACGTTAGAACGTAATACGTTATATGGTATTACGTTATAACGTATTACGTTATATGGTATAACGTTATAACGTATTACGTTATATGGTATTACGTTATAACGTATTACGTTATATGGTATAACGTTATAACGTATTACGTTATATGGTATTACGTTATAACGTATTACGTTATATGGTATAACGTTATAACGTATTACGTTATATGGTATAACGTTATGTGGTATAACGTTATAACGTATTACCTTATATGGTATTACGTCATATGGTATAACGTTATAACGTATTACGTTATATGGTATCACGTTATAACGTATTACGTTATATGGTATTACCTCACAACGTATTACGTTATATGGTATAACGTTATAACGTATTACGTTATATGGTATTACGTCATAACGTATTACTTTATATGGTATAACGTTATAACGTATTACGTTATATGGTATAACGTTATGTGGTATAACATTATAACGTATTACGTTATATGGTATTACGTCATATGGTATAACGCTATAACGTATTACGTTATATGGTATCACGTTATAACGTATCACCTTATATGTTATAACGTCATATGGTATAACGTTATAACGTATTACGTTATATAGTATCACGTTATAACGTATTACGTTATATGGTATTATGTCACAACGTATTACGTTATATGGTATAACGTTATAACGTATTACGTTATATGGTATTACGTCATAACGTAATACGTTATATGGTAAAACGTTATAACGTATTACGTTATATTGTATTACGTCATAACGTATTACGTTATATGGTATAACGTTATAACGTATTACGTTATATGGTATAACGTTATAACGTATTACGTTATATGGTATAACGTTATAACGTATTACCTTATATGGTATAACGTCATATGGTATAACGTTGAAACGTATTACGTTATATGGTATTACATTATAACGTATTACGTTATATGGTATAACGTTATAACGTATTACCTTATATGGTATAACGTCATATGGTATAACGTTGAAACGTATTACGTTATATGGTATTACATTATAACGTATTACGTTATATGGTATAACGTTATAACGTATTACGTTATATGGTATTACGTTATAACGTATTACGTTATATGGTATAACGTTATAACGTATTACGTTATATGGTATAACGTTATAACGTATTACCTTATATGGTATAACGTCATATGGTATCACGTTATAACGTATTACGTTATATGGTATTACGTCACAACGTATTACGTTATATGGAATAACGTTATAACGTATTACGTTATATGGTATAACGTTATAACGTATTACGTTATATGGTATTACGTCATAACGTAACACGATATATGGTATAACGTTATAACGTATTACGTTATATTGTATTACGTCATAACGTATTACGTTATATGGTATAACGTTATAACGTATTACGTTATATGGTATTACGTCAAAACGTATTACGTTATATGGTATAACGTTTTTAACGTATTACGTTATATGGTATTACGTTATAACGTATTACGTTATATGGTATAACGTTAGAACGTAATACGTTATATGGTATTACGTTATAACGTATTACGTTATATGGTATAACGTTATAACGTATTACGTTATATGGTATTACGTTATAACGTATTACGTTATATGGTATAACGTTATAACGTATTACGTTATATGGTATAACGTTATGTGGTATAACGTTATAACGTATTACCTTATATGGTATTACGTCATATGGTATAACGTTATAACGTATTACGTTATATGGTATTACGTTATAACGTATTACGTTATGTGGTATAACGTTATATCGTATTACGTTATATGGTATAACGTTATAACGTATTACGTTATATGGTATTACGTCATAACGTAACACGTTATATGGTACAACGTTATAACGTATTACGTTATATTGTATTACGTCATAACGTATTACGTTATATGGTATAACGTTATAACGTATTACGTTATATGGTATAACGTTATAACGTATTACGTTTATGGTATAACGTTATAACGTATTACGTTATATGGTATAACGTTATGTGGTATAACGTTATAACGTATTACCTTATATGGTATTACGTCATATGGTATAACGTTATAACGTATTACGTTATATGGTATTACGTTATAACGTATTACGTTATATGGTATAACGTTATAACGTATTACGTTATATGGTATAACGTTATAACGTATTACGTTATATGGTATTACGTTATAACGTATTACGTTATATGGTATAACGTTATAACGTATTACGTTATATGGTATAACGTTATGTGGTATAACGTTATAACGTATTACCTTATATGGTATTACGTCATATGGTATAACGTTATAACGTATTACGTTATATGGTATCACGTTATAACGTATTACGTTATATGGTATTATGTCACAACGTATTACGTTATATGGTATAACGTTATAACGTATTACGTTATATGGTATTACGTTATAGCGTATTACATTATATGGTATAACGTTATAACGTATTACGTTATATGGTATTACGTCATAACGTAACACGTTATATGGTATAACGTTATAACGTATTACGTTATATTGTATTACGTCATAACGTATTACGTTATATGGTATAACGTTATAACGTTTTACCTTATATGGTATAACGTTATAACGTATTACGTTATATGGTATAACGTTATAACGTATTACGATATATGGTATAACGTTATAACGTATTACGTTATATGGTATAACGTTATAACGTATTACGTTATATGGTATAACGTTATGTGGTATAACGTTATAACGTATTACCTTATATGGTATTACGTCATATGGTATAACGTTATAACGTATTACGTTATATGGTATCACGTTATAACGTATTACGTTATATGGTATTACCTCACAACGTATTACGTTATATGGAATAACGTTATAACGTATTACGTTATATG
This sequence comes from Bombus huntii, assembly GCF_024542735.1. Taxonomy (NCBI): domain Eukaryota; kingdom Metazoa; phylum Arthropoda; class Insecta; order Hymenoptera; family Apidae; genus Bombus; species Bombus huntii. Next base: position 18,679,382 of record NC_066238.1, read on the forward strand.
GTATAACGTTATAACGTATTACCTTATATGGTATAACGTCATATGGTATAACGTTATAACGTATTACGTTATATGGTATTACGTTATAACGTATTACGTTATATGGTATAACGTTATAACGTATTACGTTATATGGTATTACGTTATAACGTATTACGTTATATGGTATTACGTTATAGCGTATTACATTATATGGTATAACGTTATAACGTATTACGTTATAATGTATTACGTCATAACGTAACACGTTATATGGTATAACGTTATAACGTATTACGTTATATTGTATTACGTCATAACGTATTACGTTATATGGTATAACGTTATAACGTTTTACCTTATATGGTATAACGTTGTAACGTATTACGTTATATGGTATAACGTTATAACGTATTACGATATATGGTATAACGTTATAACGTATTACGTTATATGGTATAACGTTATAACGTATTACGTTATATGGTATAACGTTATGTGGTATAACGTTATAACGTATTACCTTATATGATATTACGTCATATGGTATAACGTTATAACGTATTACGTTATATGGTATCACGTTATAACGTATTACGTTATATAGTATTACGTCACAACGTATTACGTTATATGGAATAACGTTATAACGTATTACGTTATATGGTATAACGTTATAACGTATTACCTTATATGGTATAACGTCATATGGTATAACGTCGTAACGTATTACGTTATATGGTATTACGTTATAACGTATTACGTTATATGTTATAACGTTATAACGTATTACGTTATATGGTATTACGTTATAACGTATTACGTTATATGGTATAACGTTAGAACGTATTACGTTATATGGTATTACGTCAAAACGTATTACGTTATATGGTATAACGTTTTTAACGTATTACGTTATATGGTATTACGTTATAACGTATTACGTTATATGGTATAACGTTATAACGTATTACGATATATGGTATAACGTTATAACGTATTACGTTATATGGTATAACGTTATAACGCATTACGTTATATGGTATAACGTTATGTGGTATAACGTTATAACGTATTACCTTATATGGTATTACGTCATATGGTATAACGTTATAACGTATTACGTTATATGGTATCACGTTATAACGTATTACGTTATATGGTATTACCTCACAACGTATTACGTTATATGGAATAACGTTATAACGTATTACGTTATGTGGTATAACGTTATAACGTATTACCTTATATGGTATTACGTCATATGGTATAACGTTATAACGTATTACGTTATATGGTATCACGTTATAACGTATTACGTTATATAGTATTACGTCACAACGTATTACGTTATATGGAATAACGTTATAACGTATTACGTTATATGGTATAACGTTATAACGTATTACCTTATATGGTATAACGTCATATGGTATAACGTCGTAACGTATTACGTTATATGGTATTACGTTATAACGTATTACGTTATATGTTATAACGTTATAACGTATTACGTTATATGGTATTACGTTATAACGTATTACGTTATATGGTATAACGTTATAACGTATTACGTTATATGGTATTACGTCAAAACGTATTACGTTATATGGTATAACGTTTTTAACGTATTACGTTATATGGTATTACGTTATAACGTATTACGTTATATGGTATAACGTTATAACGTATTACGATATATGGTATAACGTTATAACGTATTACGTTATATGGTATAACGTTATAACGCATTACGTTATATGGTATAACGTTATGTGGTATAACGTTATAACGTATTACCTTATATGGTATTACGTCATATGGTATAACGTTATAACGTATTACGTTATATGGTATCACGTTATAACGTATTACGTTATATGGTATTACCTCACAACGTATTACGTTATATGGAATAACGTTATAACGTATTACGTTATATGGTATAACGTTATAACGTATTACCTTATATGGTATAACGTCATATGGTATAACGTTATAACGTATTACGTTATATGGTATTACGTTATAACGTATTACGTTATATGGTATAACGTTATAACGTATTACGTTATATGGTATTACGTTATAGCGTATTACGTTATATGGTATAACGTTATGTGGTATAACGTTATAACGTATTACCTTATATGGTATTACGTCATATGGTATAACGTTATAACGTATTACGTTATATGGTATCACGTTATAACGTATTACGTTATATGGTATTACGTTGTAACGTATTACGTTATATGGTATAACGTTATGTGGTATAACGTTATAACGTATTACCTTATATGGTATTACGTCATATGGTATAACGTTATAACGTATTACGTTATATGGTATTACGTTATAACGTATTACGTTATGTGGTATAACGTTATATCGTATTACGTTATATGGTATAACGTTATAACGTATTACGTTATATGGTATTACGTCATAACGTAACACGTTATATGGTACAACGTTATAACGTATTACGTTATATTGTATTACGTCATAACGTATTACGTTATATGGTATAACGTTATAACGTATTACGTTATATGGTATAACGTTATAACGTATTACGTTTATGGTATAACGTTATAACGTATTACGTTATATGGTATAACGTTATGTGGTATAACGTTATAACGTATTACCTTATATGGTATTACGTCATATGGTATAACGTTATAACGTATTACGTTATATGGTATTACGTTATAACGTATTACGTTATATGGTATAACGTTATAACGTATTACGTTATATGGTATAACGTTATAACGTATTACGTTATATGGTATTACGTTATAACGTATTACGTTATATGGTATAACGTTATAACGTATTACGTTATATGGTATAACGTTATGTGGTATAACGTTATAACGTATTACCTTATATGGTATTACGTCATATGGTATAACGTTATAACGTATTACGTTATATGGTATCACGTTATAACGTATTACGTTATATGGTATTATGTCACAACGTATTACGTTATATGGTATAACGTTATAACGTATTACGTTATATGGTATTACGTTATAGCGTATTACATTATATGGTATAACGTTATAACGTATTACGTTATATGGTATTACGTCATAACGTAACACGTTATATGGTATAACGTTATAACGTATTACGTTATATTGTATTACGTCATAACGTATTACGTTATATGGTATAACGTTATAACGTTTTACCTTATATGGTATAACGTTATAACGTATTACGTTATATGGTATAACGTTATAACGTATTACGATATATGGTATAACGTTATAACGTATTACGTTATATGGTATAACGTTATAACGTATTACGTTATATGGTATAACGTTATGTGGTATAACGTTATAACGTATTACCTTATATGGTATTACGTCATATGGTATAACGTTATAACGTATTACGTTATATGGTATCACGTTATAACGTATTACGTTATATGGTATTACCTCACAACGTATTACGTTATATGGAATAACGTTATAACGTATTACGTTATATGGTATAACGTTATAACGTATTACCTTATATGGTATAACGTCATATGGTATAACGTTATAACGTATTACGTTATATGGTATTACGTTATAACGTATTACGTTATATGGTATAACGTTATAACGTATTACGTTATATGGTATTACGTTATAACGTATTACGTTATATGGTATTACGTTATAGCGTATTACATTATATGGTATAACGTTATAACGTATTACGTTATAATGTATTACGTCATAACGTAACACGTTATATGGTATAACGTTATAACGTATTACGTTATATTGTATTACGTCATAACGTATTACGTTATATGGTATAACGTTATAACGTTTTACCTTATATGGTATAACGTTGTAACGTATTACGTTATATGGTATAACGTTATAACGTATTACGATATATGGTATAACGTTATAACGTATTACGTTATATGGTATAACGTTATAACGTATTACGTTATATGGTATAACGTTATGTGGTATAACGTTATAACGTATTACCTTATATGATATTACGTCATATGGTATAACGTTATAACGTATTACGTTATATGGTATCACGTTATAACGTATTACGTTATATAGTATTACGTCACAACGTATTACGTTATATGGAATAACGTTATAACGTATTACGTTATATGGTATAACGTTATAACGTATTACCTTATATGGTATAACGTCATATGGTATAACGTCGTAACGTATTACGTTATATGGTATTACGTTATAACGTATTACGTTATATGTTATAACGTTATAACGTATTACGTTATATGGTATTACGTTATAACGTATTACGTTATATGGTATAACGTTAGAACGTATTACGTTATATGGTATTACGTCAAAACGTATTACGTTATATGGTATAACGTTTTTAACGTATTACGTTATATGGTATTACGTTATAACGTATTACGTTATATGGTATAACGTTATAACGTATTACGATATATGGTATAACGTTATAACGTATTACGTTATATGGTATAACGTTATAACGCATTACGTTATATGGTATAACGTTATGTGGTATAACGTTATAACGTATTACCTTATATGGTATTACGTCATATGGTATAACGTTATAACGTATTACGTTATATGGTATCGCGTTATAACGTATTACGTTATATGGTATTACCTCACAACGTATTACGTTATATGGAATAACGTTATAACGTATTACGTTATGTGGTATAACGTTATAACGTATTACCTTATATGGTATTACGTCATATGGTATAACGTTATAACGTATTACGTTATATGGTATCACGTTATAACGTATTACGTTATATAGTATTACGTCACAACGTATTACGTTATATGGAATAACGTTATAACGTATTACGTTATATGGTATAACGTTATAACGTATTACCTTATATGGTATAACGTCATATGGTATAACGTCGTAACGTATTACGTTATATGGTATTACGTTATAACGTATTACGTTATATGTTATAACGTTATAACGTATTACGTTATATGGTATTACGTTATAACGTATTACGTTATATGGTATAACGTTATAACGTATTACGTTATATGGTATTACGTCAAAACGTATTACGTTATATGGTATAACGTTTTTAACGTATTACGTTATATGGTATTACGTTATAACGTATTACGTTATATGGTATAACGTTATAACGTATTACGATATATGGTATAACGTTATAACGTATTACGTTATATGGTATAACGTTATAACGCATTACGTTATATGGTATAACGTTATGTGGTATAACGTTATAACGTATTACCTTATATGGTATTACGTCATATGGTATAACGTTATAACGTATTACGTTATATGGTATCACGTTATAACGTATTACGTTATATGGTATTACCTCACAACGTATTACGTTATATGGAATAACGTTATAACGTATTACGTTATATGGTATAACGTTATAACGTATTACCTTATATGGTATAACGTCATATGGTATAACGTTATAACGTATTACGTTATATGGTATTACGTTATAACGTATTACGTTATATGGTATAACGTTATAACGTATTACGTTATATGGTATTACGTTATAGCGTATTACGTTATATGGTATAACGTTATGTGGTATAACGTTATAACGTATTACCTTATATGGTATTACGTCATATGGTATAACGTTATAACGTATTACGTTATATGGTATCACGTTATAACGTATTACGTTATATGGTATTACGTTATAACGTATTACGTTATATGGTATAACGTTATGTGGTATAACGTTATAACGTATTACCTTATATGGTATTACGTCATATGGTATAACGTTATAACGTATTACGTTATATGGTATTACGTCATATGGTATAACGTTATAACGTATTACGTTATATGGTATCACGTTATAACGTATTACGTTATATGGTATTACCTCACAACGTATTACGTTATATGGAATAACGTTATAACGTATTACGTTATATGGTATAACGTTATAACGTATTACCTTATATGGTATAACGTCATATGGTATAACGTCGTAACGTATTACGTTATATGGTATTACGTTATAACGTATTACGTTATATGTTATAACGTTATAACGTATTACGTTATATGGTATTACGTTATAACGTATTACGTTATATGGTATAACGTTATAACGTATTACGTTACATGGTATAACGTTATAACGCATTACGTTATATGGTATAACGTTATGTGGTATAACGTTATAACGTATTACCTTATATGGTATTACGTCATATGGTATAACGTTATAACGTATTACGTTATATGGTATCACGTTATAACGTATTACGTTATATGGTATTACCTCACAACGTATTACGTTATATGGAATAACGTTATAACGTATTACGTTATATGGTATAACGTTATAACGTATTACCTTATATGGTATAACGTCATATGGTATAACGTTATAACGTATTACGTTATATGGTATTACGTTATAACGTATTACGTTATATGGTATAACGTTATAACGTATTACGTTATATGGTATTACGTTATAACGTATTACGTTATATGGTATAACGTTATGTGGTATAACGTTATAACGTATTACCTTATATGGTATTACGTCATATGGTATAACGTTATAACGTATTACGTTATATGGTATCACGTTATAACGTATTACGTTATATGGTATTACCTCACAACGTATTACGTTATATGGAATAACGTTATAACGCATTACGTTATATGGTATAACGTTATGTGGTATAACGTTATAACGTATTACCTTATATGGTATTACGTCATATGGTATAACGTTATAACGTATTACGTTATATGGTATCACGTTATAACGTATTACGTTATATGGTATTACCTCACAACGTATTACGTTATATGGAATAACGTTATAACGTATTACGTTATATGGTATAACGTTATAACGTATTACGATATATGGTATAACGTTATAACGTATTACGTTATATGGTATAACGTTATAACGCATTACGTTATATGGTATAACGTTATGTGGTATAACGTTATAACGTATTACCTTATATGGTATAACGTCATATGGTATAACGTCGTAACGTATTACGTTATATGGTATTACGTTATAACGTATTACGTTATATGGTATAACGTTATAACGTATTACGTTATATGGTATTACGTTATAGCGTATTACATTATATGGTATAACGTTATAACGTATTACGTTATATGGTATTACGTCATAACGTAACACGTTATATGGTATAACGTTATAACGTATTACGTTATATTGTATTACGTCATAACGTATTACGTTATATGGTATAACGTTATAACGTTTTACCTTATATGGTATAACGTTATAACGTATTACGTTATATGGTATAACGTTATAACGTATTACGATATATGGTATAACGTTATAACGTATTACGTTATATGGTATAACGTTATAACGTATTACGTTATATGGTATAACGTTATGTGGTATAACGTTATAACGTATTACCTTATATGGTATTACGTCATATGGTATAACGTTATAACGTATTACGTTATATGGTATCACGTTATAACGTATTACGTTATATGGTATTACCTCACAACGTATTACGTTATATGGAATAACGTTATAACGTATTACGTTATATGGTATAACGTTATAACGTATTACCTTATATGGTATAACGTCATATGGTATAACGTTATAACGTATTACGTTATATGGTATTACGTTATAACGTATTACGTTATATGGTATAACGTTATAACGTATTACGTTATATGGTATTACGTTATAACGTATTACGTTATATGGTATTACGTTATAGCGTATTACATTATATGGTATAACGTTATAACGTATTACGTTATAATGTATTACGTCATAACGTAACACGTTATATGGTATAACGTTATAACGTATTACGTTATATTGTATTACGTCATAACGTATTACGTTATATGGTATAACGTTATAACGTTTTACCTTATATGGTATAACGTTGTAACGTATTACGTTATATGGTATAACGTTATAACGTATTACGATATATGGTATAACGTTATAACGTATTACGTTATATGGTATAACGTTATAACGTATTACGTTATATGGTATAACGTTATGTGGTATAACGTTATAACGTATTACCTTATATGATATTACGTCATATGGTATAACGTTATAACGTATTACGTTATATGGTATCACGTTATAACGTATTACGTTATATAGTATTACGTCACAACGTATTACGTTATATGGAATAACGTTATAACGTATTACGTTATATGGTATAACGTTATAACGTATTACCTTATATGGTATAACGTCATATGGTATAACGTCGTAACGTATTACGTTATATGGTATTACGTTATAACGTATTACGTTATATGTTATAACGTTATAACGTATTACGTTATATGGTATTACGTTATAACGTATTACGTTATATGGTATAACGTTAGAACGTATTACGTTATATGGTATTACGTCAAAACGTATTACGTTATATGGTATAACGTTTTTAACGTATTACGTTATATGGTATTACGTTATAACGTATTACGTTATATGGTATAACGTTATAACGTATTACGATATATGGTATAACGTTATAACGTATTACGTTATATGGTATAACGTTATAACGCATTACGTTATATGGTATAACGTTATGTGGTATAACGTTATAACGTATTACCTTATATGGTATTACGTCATATGGTATAACGTTATAACGTATTACGTTATATGGTATCACGTTATAACGTATTACGTTATATGGTATTACCTCACAACGTATTACGTTATATGGAATAACGTTATAACGTATTACGTTATGTGGTATAACGTTATAACGTATTACCTTATATGGTATTACGTCATATGGTATAACGTTATAACGTATTACGTTATATGGTATCACGTTATAACGTATTACGTTATATAGTATTACGTCACAACGTATTACGTTATATGGAATAACGTTATAACGTATTACGTTATATGGTATAACGTTATAACGTATTACCTTATATGGTATAACGTCATATGGTATAACGTCGTAACGTATTACGTTATATGGTATTACGTTATAACGTATTACGTTATATGTTATAACGTTATAACGTATTACGTTATATGGTATTACGTTATAACGTATTACGTTATATGGTATAACGTTATAACGTATTACGTTATATGGTATTACGTCAAAACGTATTACGTTATATGGTATAACGTTTTTAACGTATTACGTTATATGGTATTACGTTATAACGTATTACGTTATATGGTATAACGTTATAACGTATTACGATATATGGTATAACGTTATAACGTATTACGTTATATGGTATAACGTTATAACGCATTACGTTATATGGTATAACGTTATGTGGTATAACGTTATAACGTATTACCTTATATGGTATTACGTCATATGGTATAACGTTATAACGTATTACGTTATATGGTATCACGTTATAACGTATTACGTTATATGGTATTACCTCACAACGTATTACGTTATATGGAATAACGTTATAACGTATTACGTTATATGGTATAACGTTATAACGTATTACCTTATATGGTATAACGTCATATGGTATAACGTTATAACGTATTACGTTATATGGTATTACGTTATAACGTATTACGTTATATGGTATAACGTTATAACGTATTACGTTATATGGTATTACGTTATAACGTATTACGTTATATGGTATAACGTTATGTGGTATAACGTTATAACGTATTACCTTATATGGTATTACGTCATATGGTATAACGTTATAACGTATTACGTTATATGGTATCACGTTATAACGTATTACGTTATATGGTATTACGTTATAACGTATTACGTTATATGGTATAACGTTATGTGGTATAACGTTATAACGTATTACCTTATATGGTATTACGTCATATGGTATAACGTTATAACGTATTACGTTATATGGTATCACGTTATAACGTATTACGTTATATGGTATTACCTCACAACGTATTACGTTATATGGAATAACGTTATAACGTATTACGTTATATGGTATAACGTTATAACGTATTACCTTATATGGTATAACGTCATATGGTATAACGTTATAACGTATTACGTTATATGGTATTACGTTATAACGTATTACGTTATATGGTATAACGTTATAACGTATTACGTTATATGGTATTACGTTATAACGTATTACGTTATATGGTATAACGTTATGTGGTATAACGTTATAACGTATTACCTTATATGGTATTACGTCATATGGTATAACGTTATAACGTATTACGTTATATGGTATCACGTTATAACGTATTACGTTATATGGTATTACGTTATAACGTATTACGTTATATGGTATAACGTTATGTGGTATAACGTTATAACGTATTACCTTATATGGTATTACGTCATATGGTATAACGTTATAACGTATTACGTTATATGGTATTACGTCATATGGTATAACGTTATAACGTATTACGTTATATGGTATCACGTTATAACGTATTACGTTATATGGTATTACCTCACAACGTATTACGTTATATGGAATAACGTTATAACGTATTACGTTATATGGTATAACGTTATAACGTATTACCTTATATGGTATAACGTCATATGGTATAACGTCGTAACGTATTACGTTATATGGTATTACGTTATAACGTATTACGTTATATGTTATAACGTTATAACGTATTACGTTATATGGTATTACGTTATAACGTATTACGTTATATGGTATAACGTTATAACGTATTACGTTACATGGTATAACGTTATAACGCATTACGTTATATGGTATAACGTTATGTGGTATAACGTTATAACGTATTACCTTATATGGTATTACGTCATATGGTATAACGTTATAACGTATTACGTTATATGGTATCACGTTATAACGTATTACGTTATATGGTATTACCTCACAACGTATTACGTTATATGGAATAACGTTATAACGTATTACGTTATATGGTATAACGTTATAACGTATTACCTTATATGGTATAACGTCATATGGTATAACGTTATAACGTATTACGTTATATGGTATTACGTTATAACGTATTACGTTATATGGTATAACGTTATAACGTATTACGTTATATGGTATTACGTTATAACGTATTACGTTATATGGTATAACGTTATGTGGTATAACGTTATAACGTATTACCTTATATGGTATTACGTCATATGGTATAACGTTATAACGTATTACGTTATATGGTATCACGTTATAACGTATTACGTTATATGGTATTACCTCACAACGTATTACGTTATATGGAATAACGTTATAACGCATTACGTTATATGGTATAACGTTATGTGGTATAACGTTATAACGTATTACCTTATATGGTATTACGTCATATGGTATAACGTTATAACGTATTACGTTATATGGTATCACGTTATAACGTATTACGTTATATGGTATTACGTTATAACGTATTACGTTATATGGTATAACGTTATGTGGTATAACGTTATAACGTATTACCTTATATGGTATTACGTCATATGGTATAACGTTATAACGTATTACGTTATATGGTATTACGTCATATGGTATAACGTTATAACGTATTACGTTATATGGTATCACGTTATAACGTATTACGTTATATAGTATTACCTCACAACGTATTACGTTATATGGAATAACGTTATAACGTATTACGTTATATGGTATAACGTTATAACGTATTACCTTATATGGTATAACGTCATATGGTATAACGTCGTAACGTATTACGTTATATGGTATTACGTTATAACGTATTACGTTATATGTTATAACGTTATAACGTATTACGTTATATGGTATTACGTTATAACGTATTACGTTATATGGTATAACGTTATAACGTATTACGTTATATGGTATTACGTCAAAACGTATTACGTTATATGGTATAACGTTTTTAACGTATTACGTTATATGGTATTACGTTATAACGTATTACGTTATATGGTATAACGTTATAACGTATTACGATATATGGTATAACGTTATAACGTATTACGTTATATGGTATAACGTTATAACGCATTACGTTATATGGTATAACGTTATGTGGTATAACGTTATAACGTATTACCTTATATGGTATTACGTCATATGGTATAACGTTATAACGTATTACGTTATATGGTATCACGTTATAACGTATTACGTTATATGGTATTACCTCACAACGTATTACGTTATATGGAATAACGTTATAACGTATTACGTTATATGGTATAACGTTATAACGTATTACCTTATATGGTATAACGTCATATGGTATAACGTTATAACGTATTACGTTATATGGTATTACGTTATAACGTATTACGTTATATGGTATAACGTTATAACGTATTACGTTATATGGTATTACGTTATAGCGTATTACGTTATATGGTATAACGTTATGTGGTATAACGTTATAACGTATTACCTTATATGGTATTACGTCATATGGTATAACGTTATAACGTATTACGTTATATGGTATCACGTTATAACGTATTACGTTATATGGTATTACGTTATAACGTATTACGTTATATGGTATAACGTTATGTGGTATAACGTTATAACGTATTACCTTATATGGTATTACGTCATATGGTATAACGTTATAACGTATTACGTTATATGGTATTACGTCATATGGTATAACGTTATAACGTATTACGTTATATGGTATCACGTTATAACGTATTACGTTATATGGTATTACCTCACAACGTATTACGTTATATGGAATAACGTTATAACGTATTACGTTATATGGTATAACGTTATAACGTATTACCTTATATGGTATAACGTCATATGGTATAACGTCGTAACGTATTACGTTATATGGTATTACGTTATAACGTATTACGTTATATGTTATAACGTTATAACGTATTACGTTATATGGTATTACGTTATAACGTATTACGTTATATGGTATAACGTTATAACGTATTACGTTACATGGTATAACGTTATAACGCATTACGTTATATGGTATAACGTTATGTGGTATAACGTTATAACGTATTACCTTATATGGTATTACGTCATATGGTATAACGTTATAACGTATTACGTTATATGGTATCACGTTATAACGTATTACGTTATATGGTATTACCTCACAACGTATTACGTTATATGGAATAACGTTATAACGTATTACGTTATATGGTATAACGTTATAACGTATTACCTTATATGGTATAACGTCATATGGTATAACGTTATAACGTATTACGTTATATGGTATTACGTTATAACGTATTACGTTATATGGTATAACGTTATAACGTATTACGTTATATGGTATTACGTTATAACGTATTACGTTATATGGTATAACGTTATGTGGTATAACGTTATAACGTATTACCTTATATGGTATTACGTCATATGGTATAACGTTATAACGTATTACGTTATATGGTATCACGTTATAACGTATTACGTTATATGGTATTACCTCACAACGTATTACGTTATATGGAATAACGTTATAACGCATTACGTTATATGGTATAACGTTATGTGGTATAACGTTATAACGTATTACCTTATATGGTATTACGTCATATGGTATAACGTTATAACGTATTACGTTATATGGTATCACGTTATAACGTATTACGTTATATGGTATTACCTCACAACGTATTACGTTATATGGAATAACGTTATAACGTATTACGTTATATGGTATAACGTTATAACGTATTACGATATATGGTATAACGTTATAACGTATTACGTTATATGGTATAACGTTATAACGCATTACGTTATATGGTATAACGTTATGTGGTATAACGTTATAACGTATTACCTTATATGGTATAACGTCATATGGTATAACGTCGTAACGTATTACGTTATATGGTATTACGTTATAACGTATTACGTTATATGGTATAACGTTATAACGTATTACGTTATATGGTATTACGTTATAGCGTATTACATTATATGGTATAACGTTATAACGTATTACGTTATATGGTATTACGTCATAACGTAACACGTTATATGGTATAACGTTATAACGTATTACGTTATATTGTATTACGTCATAACGTATTACGTTATATGGTATAACGTTATAACGTTTTACCTTATATGGTATAACGTTATAACGTATTACGTTATATGGTATAACGTTATAACGTATTACGATATATGGTATAACGTTATAACGTATTACGTTATATGGTATAACGTTATAACGTATTACGTTATATGGTATAACGTTATGTGGTATAACGTTATAACGTATTACCTTATATGGTATTACGTCATATGGTATAACGTTATAACGTATTACGTTATATGGTATCACGTTATAACGTATTACGTTATATGGTATTACCTCACAACGTATTACGTTATATGGAATAACGTTATAACGTATTACGTTATATGGTATAACGTTATAACGTATTACCTTATATGGTATAACGTCATATGGTATAACGTTATAACGTATTACGTTATATGGTATTACGTTATAACGTATTACGTTATATGGTATAACGTTATAACGTATTACGTTATATGGTATTACGTTATAACGTATTACGTTATATGGTATTACGTTATAGCGTATTACATTATATGGTATAACGTTATAACGTATTACGTTATAATGTATTACGTCATAACGTAACACGTTATATGGTATAACGTTATAACGTATTACGTTATATTGTATTACGTCATAACGTATTACGTTATATGGTATAACGTTATAACGTTTTACCTTATATGGTATAACGTTGTAACGTATTACGTTATATGGTATAACGTTATAACGTATTACGATATATGGTATAACGTTATAACGTATTACGTTATATGGTATAACGTTATAACGTATTACGTTATATGGTATAACGTTATGTGGTATAACGTTATAACGTATTACCTTATATGATATTACGTCATATGGTATAACGTTATAACGTATTACGTTATATGGTATCACGTTATAACGTATTACGTTATATAGTATTACGTCACAACGTATTACGTTATATGGAATAACGTTATAACGTATTACGTTATATGGTATAACGTTATAACGTATTACCTTATATGGTATAACGTCATATGGTATAACGTCGTAACGTATTACGTTATATGGTATTACGTTATAACGTATTACGTTATATGTTATAACGTTATAACGTATTACGTTATATGGTATTACGTTATAACGTATTACGTTATATGGTATAACGTTAGAACGTATTACGTTATATGGTATTACGTCAAAACGTATTACGTTATATGGTATAACGTTTTTAACGTATTACGTTATATGGTATTACGTTATAACGTATTACGTTATATGGTATAACGTTATAACGTATTACGATATATGGTATAACGTTATAACGTATTACGTTATATGGTATAACGTTATAACGCATTACGTTATATGGTATAACGTTATGTGGTATAACGTTATAACGTATTACCTTATATGGTATTACGTCATATGGTATAACGTTATAACGTATTACGTTATATGGTATCACGTTATAACGTATTACGTTATATGGTATTACCTCACAACGTATTACGTTATATGGAATAACGTTATAACGTATTACGTTATGTGGTATAACGTTATAACGTATTACCTTATATGGTATTACGTCATATGGTATAACGTTATAACGTATTACGTTATATGGTATCACGTTATAACGTATTACGTTATATAGTATTACGTCACAACGTATTACGTTATATGGAATAACGTTATAACGTATTACGTTATATGGTATAACGTTATAACGTATTACCTTATATGGTATAACGTCATATGGTATAACGTCGTAACGTATTACGTTATATGGTATTACGTTATAACGTATTACGTTATATGTTATAACGTTATAACGTATTACGTTATATGGTATTACGTTATAACGTATTACGTTATATGGTATAACGTTATAACGTATTACGTTATATGGTATTACGTCAAAACGTATTACGTTATATGGTATAACGTTTTTAACGTATTACGTTATATGGTATTACGTTATAACGTATTACGTTATATGGTATAACGTTATAACGTATTACGATATATGGTATAACGTTATAACGTATTACGTTATATGGTATAACGTTATAACGCATTACGTTATATGGTATAACGTTATGTGGTATAACGTTATAACGTATTACCTTATATGGTATTACGTCATATGGTATAACGTTATAACGTATTACGTTATATGGTATCACGTTATAACGTATTACGTTATATGGTATTACCTCACAACGTATTACGTTATATGGAATAACGTTATAACGTATTACGTTATATGGTATAACGTTATAACGTATTACCTTATATGGTATAACGTCATATGGTATAACGTTATAACGTATTACGTTATATGGTATTACGTTATAACGTATTACGTTATATGGTATAACGTTATAACGTATTACGTTATATGGTATTACGTTATAACGTATTACGTTATATGGTATAACGTTATGTGGTATAACGTTATAACGTATTACCTTATATGGTATTACGTCATATGGTATAACGTTATAACGTATTACGTTATATGGTATCACGTTATAACGTATTACGTTATATGGTATTACGTTATAACGTATTACGTTATATGGTATAACGTTATGTGGTATAACGTTATAACGTATTACCTTATATGGTATTACGTCATATGGTATAACGTTATAACGTATTACGTTATATGGTATCACGTTATAACGTATTACGTTATATGGTATTACCTCACAACGTATTACGTTATATGGAATAACGTTATAACGTATTACGTTATATGGTATAACGTTATAACGTATTACCTTATATGGTATAACGTCATATGGTATAACGTTATAACGTATTACGTTATATGGTATTACGTTATAACGTATTACGTTATATGGTATAACGTTATAACGTATTACGTTATATGGTATTACGTTATAACGTATTACGTTATATGGTATAACGTTATGTGGTATAACGTTATAACGTATTACCTTATATGGTATTACGTCATATGGTATAACGTTATAACGTATTACGTTATATGGTATCACGTTATAACGTATTACGTTATATGGTATTACGTTATAACGTATTACGTTATATGGTATAACGTTATGTGGTATAACGTTATAACGTATTACCTTATATGGTATTACGTCATATGGTATAACGTTATAACGTATTACGTTATATGGTATTACGTCATATGGTATAACGTTATAACGTATTACGTTATATGGTATCACGTTATAACGTATTACGTTATATGGTATTACCTCACAACGTATTACGTTATATGGAATAACGTTATAACGTATTACGTTATATGGTATAACGTTATAACGTATTACCTTATATGGTATAACGTCATATGGTATAACGTCGTAACGTATTACGTTATATGGTATTACGTTATAACGTATTACGTTATATGTTATAACGTTATAACGTATTACGTTATATGGTATTACGTTATAACGTATTACGTTATATGGTATAACGTTATAACGTATTACGTTACATGGTATAACGTTATAACGCATTACGTTATATGGTATAACGTTATGTGGTATAACGTTATAACGTATTACCTTATATGGTATTACGTCATATGGTATAACGTTATAACGTATTACGTTATATGGTATCACGTTATAACGTATTACGTTATATGGTATTACCTCACAACGTATTACGTTATATGGAATAACGTTATAACGTATTACGTTATATGGTATAACGTTATAACGTATTACCTTATATGGTATAACGTCATATGGTATAACGTTATAACGTATTACGTTATATGGTATTACGTTATAACGTATTACGTTATATGGTATAACGTTATAACGTATTACGTTATATGGTATTACGTTATAACGTATTACGTTATATGGTATAACGTTATGTGGTATAACGTTATAACGTATTACCTTATATGGTATTACGTCATATGGTATAACGTTATAACGTATTACGTTATATGGTATCACGTTATAACGTATTACGTTATATGGTATTACCTCACAACGTATTACGTTATATGGAATAACGTTATAACGCATTACGTTATATGGTATAACGTTATGTGGTATAACGTTATAACGTATTACCTTATATGGTATTACGTCATATGGTATAACGTTATAACGTATTACGTTATATGGTATCACGTTATAACGTATTACGTTATATGGTATTACCTCACAACGTATTACGTTATATGGAATAACGTTATAACGTATTACGTTATATGGTATAACGTTATAACGTATTACGATATATGGTATAACGTTATAACGTATTACGTTATATGGTATAACGTTATAACGCATTACGTTATATGGTATAACGTTATGTGGTATAACGTTATAACGTATTACCTTATATGGTATAACGTCATATGGTATAACGTCGTAACGTATTACGTTATATGGTATTACGTTATAACGTATTACGTTATATGCTATAACGTTATAACGTATTACGTTATATGGTATAACGTTATAACGTATTACGTTATATGGTATTACGTTATAACGTATTACGTTATATGGTATAACGTTATGTGGTATAACGTTATAACGTATTACCTTATATGGTATAACGTCATATGGTATAACGTCGTAACGTATTACGTTATATGGTATTACGTTATAACGTATTACGTTATATGCTATAACGTTATAACGTATTACGTTATATGGTATTACGTTATAACGTATTACGTTATATGGTATAACGTTATAACGTATTACGTTATATGGTATTACGTCAAAACGTATTACGTTATATGGTATAACGTTTTTAACGTATTACGTTATATGGTATTACGTTATAACGTATTACGTTATATGGTATAACGTTATAACGTATTACGATATATGGTATAACGTTATAACGTATTACGTTATATGGTATAACGTTATAACGCATTACGTTATATGGTATAACGTTATGTGGTATAACGTTATAACGTATTACCTTATATGGTATTACGTCATATGGTATAACGTTATAACGTATTACGTTATATGGTATCACGTTATAACGTATTACGTTATATGGTATTACCTCACAACGTATTACGTTATATGGAATAACGTTATAACGTATTACGTTATATGGTATAACGTTATAACGTATTACCTTATATGGTATAACGTCATATGGTATAACGTTATAACGTATTACGTTATATGGTATTACGTTATAACGTATTACGTTATATGGTCTAACGTTATAACGTATTACGTTATATGGTATTACGTTATAACGTATTACGTTATATGGTATAACGTTATGTGGTATAACGTTATAACGTATTACCTTATATGGTATTACGTCATATGGTATAACGTTATAACGTATTACGTTATATGGTATAACGTTATAACGTATTACGTTATATGGTATCACGTTATAACGTATTACGTTATATGGTATTACCTCACAACGTATTACGTTATATGGAATAACGTTATAACGTATTACGTTATATGGTATAACGTTATAACGTATTACCTTATATGGTATAACGTCATATGGTATAACGTTATAACGTATTACGTTATATGGTATTACGTTATAACGTATTACGTTATATGGTATAACGTTATAACGTATTACGTTATATGGTATTACGTTATATAGTATCACGTTATAACGTATTACGTTATATGGTATTATGTCACAACGTATTACGTTATATGGTATAACGTTATAACGTATTACGTTATATGGTATTACGTCATAACGTAATACGTTATATGGTAAAACGTTATAACGTATTACGTTATATTGTATTACGTCATAACGTATTACGTTATATGGTATAACGTTATAACGTATTACGTTATATGGTATAACGTTATAACGTATTACGTTATATGGTATAACGTTATAACGTATTACCTTATATGGTATAACGTCATATGGTATAACGTTGAAACGTATTACGTTATATGGTATTACATTATAACGTATTACGTTATATGGTATAACGTTATAACGTATTACCTTATATGGTATAACGTCATATGGTATAACGTTGAAACGTATTACGTTATATGGTATTACATTATAACGTATTACGTTATATGGTATAACGTTATAACGTATTACGTTATATGGTATTACGTTATAACGTATTACGTTATATGGTATAACGTTATAACGTATTACGTTATATGGTATAACGTTATAACGTATTACCTTATATGGTATAACGTCATATGGTATCACGTTATAACGTATTACGTTATATGGTATTACGTCACAACGTATTACGTTATATGGAATAACGTTATAACGTATTACGTTATATGGTATAACGTTATAACGTATTACCTTATATGGTATAACGTCATATGGTATAACGTTGAAACGTATTACGTTATATGGTATTACATTATAACGTATTACGTTATATGGTATAACGTTATAACGTATTACGTTATATGGTATTACGTTATAACGTATTACGTTATATGGTATAACGTTTTTAACGTATTACGTTATATGGTATTACGTTATAACGTATTACGTTATATGGTATAACGTTAGAACGTAATACGTTATATGGTATTACGTTATAACGTATTACGTTATATGGTATAACGTTATAACGTATTACGTTATATGGTATTACGTTATAACGTATTACGTTATATGGTATAACGTTATAACGTATTACGTTATATGGTATTACGTTATAACGTATTACGTTATATGGTATAACGTTATAACGTATTACGTTATATGGTATAACGTTATGTGGTATAACGTTATAACGTATTACCTTATATGGTATTACGTCATATGGTATAACGTTATAACGTATTACGTTATATGGTATTACGTTATAACGTATTACGTTATGTGGTATAACGTTATATCGTATTACGTTATATGGTATAACGTTATAACGTATTACGTTATATGGTATTACGTCATAACGTAACACGTTATATGGTACAACGTTATAACGTATTACGTTATATTGTATTACGTCATAACGTATTACGTTATATGGTATAACGTTATAACGTATTACGTTATATGGTATAACGTTATAACGTATTACGTTATATGGTATAACGTTATAACGTATTACGTTATATGGTATAACGTTATGTGGTATAACGTTATAACGTATTACCTTATATGGTATTACGTCATATGGTATAACGTTATAACGTATTACGTTATATGGTATTACGTTATAACGTATTACGTTATATGGTATAACGTTATAACGTATTACGTTATATGGTATAACGTTATAACGTATTACGTTATATGGTATAACGTTATAACGTATTACGTTATATGGTATTACGTTATAACGTATTACGTTATATGGTATAACGTTATAACGTATTACGTTATATGGTATAACGTTATGTGGTATAACGTTATAACGTATTACCTTATATGGTATTACGTCATATGGTATAACGTTATAACGTATTACGTTATATGGTATCACGTTATAACGTATTACGTTATATGGTATTATGTCACAACGTATTACGTTATATGGTATAACGTTATAACGTATTACGTTATATGGTATTACGTTATAGCGTATTACATTATATGGTATAACGTTATAACGTATTACGTTATATGGTATTACGTCATAACGTAACACGTTATATGGTATAACGTTATAACGTATTACGTTATATTGTATTACGTCATAACGTATTACGTTATATGGTATAACGTTATAACGTTTTACCTTATATGGTATAACGTTATAACGTATTACGTTATATGGTATAACGTTATAACGTATTACGATATATGGTATAACGTTATAACGTATTACGTTATATGGTATAACGTTATAACGTATTACGTTATATGGTATAACGTTATGTGGTATAACGTTATAACGTATTACCTTATATGGTATTACGTCATATGGTATAACGTTATAACGTATTACGTTATATGGTATCACGTTATAACGTATTACGTTATATGGTATTACCTCACAACGTATTACGTTATATGGAATAACGTTATAACGTATTACGTTATATGGTATAACGTTATAACGTATTACCTTATATGGTATAACGTCATATGGTATAACGTTATAACGTATTACGTTATATGGTATTACGTTATAACGTATTACGTTATATGGTATAACGTTATAACGTATTACGTTATATGGTATTACGTTATAACGTATTACGTTATATGGTATTACGTTATAGCGTATTACATTATATGGTATAACGTTATAACGTATTACGTTATAATGTATTACGTCATAACGTAACACGTTATATGGTATAACGTTATAACGTATTACGTTATATTGTATTACGTCATAACGTATTACGTTATATGGTATAACGTTATAACGTTTTACCTTATATGGTATAACGTTATAACGTATTACGTTATATGGTATAACGTTATAACGTATTACGATATATGGTATAACGTTATAACGTATTACGTTATATGGTATAACGTTATAACGTATTACGTTATATGGTATAACGTTATGTGGTATAACGTTATAACGTATTACCTTATATGATATTACGTCATATGGTATAACGTTATAACGTATTACGTTATATGGTATCACGTTATAACGTATTACGTTATATAGTATTACGTCACAACGTATTACGTTATATGGAATAACGTTATAACGTATTACGTTATATGGTATAACGTTATAACGTATTACCTTATATGGTATAACGTCATATGGTATAACGTCGTAACGTATTACGTTATATGGTATTACGTTATAACGTATTACGTTATATGTTATAACGTTATAACGTATTACGTTATATGGTATTACGTTATAACGTATTACGTTATATGGTATAACGTTAGAACGTATTACGTTATATGGTATTACGTCAAAACGTATTACGTTATATGGTATAACGTTTTTAACGTATTACGTTATATGGTATTACGTTATAACGTATTACGTTATATGGTATAACGTTATAACGTATTACGATATATGGTATAACGTTATAACGTATTACGTTATATGGTATAACGTTATAACGCATTACGTTATATGGTATAACGTTATGTGGTATAACGTTATAACGTATTACCTTATATGGTATTACGTCATATGGTATAACGTTATAACGTATTACGTTATATGGTATCACGTTATAACGTATTACGTTATATGGTATTACCTCACAACGTATTACGTTATATGGAATAACGTTATAACGTATTACGTTATGTGGTATAACGTTATAACGTATTACCTTATATGGTATTACGTCATATGGTATAACGTTATAACGTATTACGTTATATGGTATCACGTTATAACGTATTACGTTATATAGTATTACGTCACAACGTATTACGTTATATGGAATAACGTTATAACGTATTACGTTATATGGTATAACGTTATAACGTATTACCTTATATGGTATAACGTCATATGGTATAACGTCGTAACGTATTACGTTATATGGTATTACGTTATAACGTATTACGTTATATGTTATAACGTTATAACGTATTACGTTATATGGTATTACGTTATAACGTATTACGTTATATGGTATAACGTTATAACGTATTACGTTATATGGTATTACGTCAAAACGTATTACGTTATATGGTATAACGTTTTTAACGTATTACGTTATATGGTATTACGTTATAACGTATTACGTTATATGGTATAACGTTATAACGTATTACGATATA
The DNA here is from genome assembly GCF_024542735.1 of Bombus huntii. NCBI lineage: Eukaryota > Metazoa > Arthropoda > Insecta > Hymenoptera > Apidae > Bombus > Bombus huntii. The sequence continues at coordinate 18,703,182 of NC_066238.1, forward strand.
TGGTATAACGTTATAACGTATTACGTTATATGGTATAACGTTATAACGCATTACGTTATATGGTATAACGTTATGTGGTATAACTTTATAACGTATTACCTTATATGGTATTACGTCATATGGTATAACGTTATAACGTATTACGTTATATGGTATCACGTTATAACGTATTACGTTATATGGTATTACCTCACAACGTATTACGTTATATGGAATAACGTTATAACGTATTACGTTATATGGTATAACGTTATAACGTATTACCTTATATGGTATAACGTCATATGGTATAACGTTATAACGTATTACGTTATATGGTATTACGTTATAACGTATTACGTTATATGGTATAACGTTATAACGTATTACGTTATATGGTATTACGTTATAGCGTATTACATTATATGGTATAACGTTATAACGTATTACGTTATAATGTATTACGTCATAACGTAACACGTCATATGGTATAACGTCGTAACGTATTACGTTATATGGTATTACGTTATAACGTATTACGTTATATGTTATAACGTTATAACGTATTACGTTATATGGTATTACGTTATAACGTATTACGTTATATGGTATTACGTTATAGCGTATTACATTATATGGTATAACGTTATAACGTATTACGTTATAATGTATTACGTCATAACGTAACACGTTATATGGTATAACGTTATAACGTATTACGTTATATTGTATTACGTCATAACGTATTACGTTATATGGTATAACGTTATAACGTTTTACCTTATATGGTATAACGTTATAACGTATTACGTTATATGGTATAACGTTATAACGTATTACGATATATGGTATAACGTTATAACGTATTACGTTATATGGTATAACGTTATAACGTATTACGTTATATGGTATAACGTTATGTGGTATAACGTTATAACGTATTACCTTATATGATATTACGTCATATGGTATAACGTTATAACGTATTACGTTATATGGTATCACGTTATAACGTATTACGTTATATAGTATTACGTCACAACGTATTACGTTATATGGAATAACGTTATAACGTATTACGTTATATGGTATAACGTTATAACGTATTACGTTATATGGTATAACGTTATGTGGTATAACGTTATAACGTATTACCTTATATGGTATTACGTCATATGGTATAACGTTATAACGTATTACGTTATATGGTATCACGTTATAACGTATTACGTTATATGGTATTACCTCACAACGTATTACGTTATATGGAATAACGTTATAACGTATTACGTTATATGGTATAACGTTATAACGTATTACCTTATATGGTATAACGTCATATGGTATAACGTTATAACGTATTACGTTATATGGTATTACGTTATAACGTATTACGTTATATGGTATAACGTTATAACGTATTACGTTATATGGTATTACGTTATAACGTATTACGTTATATGGTATTACGTTATAGCGTATTACATTATATGGTATAACGTTATAACGTATTACGTTATAATGTATTACGTCATAACGTAACACGTTATATGGTATAACGTTATAACGTATTACGTTATATTGTATTACGTCATAACGTATTACGTTATATGGTATAACGTTATAACGTTTTACCTTATATGGTATAACGTTATAACGTATTACGTTATATGGTATAACGTTATAACGTATTACGATATATGGTATAACGTTATAACGTATTACGTTATATGGTATAACGTTATAACGTATTACGTTATATGGTATAACGTTATGTGGTATAACGTTATAACGTATTACCTTATATGATATTACGTCATATGGTATAACGTTATAACGTATTACGTTATATGGTATCACGTTATAACGTATTACGTTATATAGTATTACGTCACAACGTATTACGTTATATGGAATAACGTTATAACGTATTACGTTATATGGTATAACGTTATAACGTATTACCTTATATGGTATAACGTCATATGGTATAACGTCGTAACGTATTACGTTATATGGTATTACGTTATAACGTATTACGTTATATGTTATAACGTTATAACGTATTACGTTATATGGTATTACGTTATAACGTATTACGTTATATGGTATAACGTTAGAACGTATTACGTTATATGGTATTACGTCAAAACGTATTACGTTATATGGTATAACGTTTTTAACGTATTACGTTATATGGTATTACGTTATAACGTATTACGTTATATGGTATAACGTTATAACGTATTACGATATATGGTATAACGTTATAACGTATTACGTTATATGGTATAACGTTATAACGCATTACGTTATATGGTATAACGTTATGTGGTATAACGTTATAACGTATTACCTTATATGGTATTACGTCATATGGTATAACGTTATAACGTATTACGTTATATGGTATCACGTTATAACGTATTACGTTATATGGTATTACCTCACAACGTATTACGTTATATGGAATAACGTTATAACGTATTACGTTATGTGGTATAACGTTATAACGTATTACCTTATATGGTATTACGTCATATGGTATAACGTTATAACGTATTACGTTATATGGTATCACGTTATAACGTATTACGTTATATAGTATTACGTCACAACGTATTACGTTATATGGAATAACGTTATAACGTATTACGTTATATGGTATAACGTTATAACGTATTACCTTATATGGTATAACGTCATATGGTATAACGTCGTAACGTATTACGTTATATGGTATTACGTTATAACGTATTACGTTATATGTTATAACGTTATAACGTATTACGTTATATGGTATTACGTTATAACGTATTACGTTATATGGTATAACGTTATAACGTATTACGTTATATGGTATTACGTCAAAACGTATTACGTTATATGGTATAACGTTTTTAACGTATTACGTTATATGGTATTACGTTATAACGTATTACGTTATATGGTATAACGTTATAACGTATTACGATATATGGTATAACGTTATAACGTATTACGTTATATGGTATAACGTTATAACGCATTACGTTATATGGTATAACGTTATGTGGTATAACTTTATAACGTATTACCTTATATGGTATTACGTCATATGGTATAACGTTATAACGTATTACGTTATATGGTATCACGTTATAACGTATTACGTTATATGGTATTACCTCACAACGTATTACGTTATATGGAATAACGTTATAACGTATTACGTTATATGGTATAACGTTATAACGTATTACCTTATATGGTATAACGTCATATGGTATAACGTTATAACGTATTACGTTATATGGTATTACGTTATAACGTATTACGTTATATGGTATAACGTTATAACGTATTACGTTATATGGTATTACGTTATAGCGTATTACATTATATGGTATAACGTTATAACGTATTACGTTATAATGTATTACGTCATAACGTAACACGTCATATGGTATAACGTCGTAACGTATTACGTTATATGGTATTACGTTATAACGTATTACGTTATATGTTATAACGTTATAACGTATTACGTTATATGGTATTACGTTATAACGTATTACGTTATATGGTATTACGTTATAGCGTATTACATTATATGGTATAACGTTATAACGTATTACGTTATAATGTATTACGTCATAACGTAACACGTTATATGGTATAACGTTATAACGTATTACGTTATATTGTATTACGTCATAACGTATTACGTTATATGGTATAACGTTATAACGTTTTACCTTATATGGTATAACGTTATAACGTATTACGTTATATGGTATAACGTTATAACGTATTACGATATATGGTATAACGTTATAACGTATTACGTTATATGGTATAACGTTATAACGTATTACGTTATATGGTATAACGTTATGTGGTATAACGTTATAACGTATTACCTTATATGATATTACGTCATATGGTATAACGTTATAACGTATTACGTTATATGGTATCACGTTATAACGTATTACGTTATATAGTATTACGTCACAACGTATTACGTTATATGGAATAACGTTATAACGTATTACGTTATATGGTATAACGTTATAACGTATTACCTTATATGGTATAACGTCATATGGTATAACGTCGTAACGTATTACGTTATATGGTATTACGTTATAACGTATTACGTTATATGTTATAACGTTATAACGTATTACGTTATATGGTATTACGTTATAACGTATTACGTTATATGGTATAACGTTAGAACGTATTACGTTATATGGTATTACGTCAAAACGTATTACGTTATATGGTATAACGTTTTTAACGTATTACGTTATATGGTATTACGTTATAACGTATTACGTTATATGGTATAACGTTATAACGTATTACGATATATGGTATAACGTTATAACGTATTACGTTATATGGTATAACGTTATAACGCATTACGTTATATGGTATAACGTTATGTGGTATAACGTTATAACGTATTACCTTATATGGTATTACGTCATATGGTATAACGTTATAACGTATTACGTTATATGGTATCACGTTATAACGTATTACGTTATATGGTATTACCTCACAACGTATTACGTTATATGGAATAACGTTATAACGTATTACGTTATGTGGTATAACGTTATAACGTATTACCTTATATGGTATTACGTCATATGGTATAACGTTATAACGTATTACGTTATATGGTATCACGTTATAACGTATTACGTTATATAGTATTACGTCACAACGTATTACGTTATATGGAATAACGTTATAACGTATTACGTTATATGGTATAACGTTATAACGTATTACCTTATATGGTATAACGTCATATGGTATAACGTCGTAACGTATTACGTTATATGGTATTACGTTATAACGTATTACGTTATATGTTATAACGTTATAACGTATTACGTTATATGGTATTACGTTATAACGTATTACGTTATATGGTATAACGTTATAACGTATTACGTTATATGGTATTACGTCAAAACGTATTACGTTATATGGTATAACGTTTTTAACGTATTACGTTATATGGTATTACGTTATAACGTATTACGTTATATGGTATAACGTTATAACGTATTACGATATATGGTATAACGTTATAACGTATTACGTTATATGGTATAACGTTATAACGCATTACGTTATATGGTATAACGTTATGTGGTATAACGTTATAACGTATTACCTTATATGGTATTACGTCATATGGTATAACGTTATAACGTATTACGTTATATGGTATCACGTTATAACGTATTACGTTATATGGTATTACCTCACAACGTATTACGTTATATGGAATAACGTTATAACGTATTACGTTATATGGTATAACGTTATAACGTATTACCTTATATGGTATAACGTCATATGGTATAACGTTATAACGTATTACGTTATATGGTATTACGTTATAACGTATTACGTTATATGGTATAACGTTATAACGTATTACGTTATATGGTATTACGTTATAACGTATTACGTTATATGGTATAACGTTATGTGGTATAACGTTATAACGTATTACCTTATATGGTATTACGTCATATGGTATAACGTTATAACGTATTACGTTATATGGTATCACGTTATAACGTATTACGTTATATGGTATTACCTCACAACGTATTACGTTATATGGAATAACGTTATAACGCATTACGTTATATGGTATAAAGTTATGTGGTATAACGTTATAACGTATTACCTTATATGGTATTACGTCATATGGTATAACGTTATAACGTATTACGTTATATGGTATCACGTTATAACGTATTACGTTATATGGTATTACCTCACAACGTATTACGTTATATGGAATAACGTTATAACGTATTACGTTATATGGTATAACGTTATAACGTATTACCTTATATGGTATAACGTCATATGGTATAACGTTATAACGTATTACGTTATATGGTATTACGTTATAACGTATTACGTTATATGGTATAACGTTATAACGTATTACGTTATATGGTATTACGTTATAACGTATTACGTTATATGGTATAACGTTATGTGGTATAACGTTATAACGTATTACCTTATATGGTATTACGTCATATGGTATAACGTTATAACGTATTACGTTATATGGTATTACGTCATATGGTATAACGTTATAACGTATTACGTTATATGGTATCACGTTATAACGTATTACGTTATATGGTATTACCTCACAACGTATTACGTTATATGGAATAACGTTATAACGTATTACGTTATATGGTATAACGTTATAACGTATTACCTTATATGGTATAACGTCATATGGTATAACGTCGTAACGTATTACGTTATATGGTATTACGTTATAACGTATTACGTTATATGTTATAACGTTATAACGTATTACGTTATATGGTATTACGTTATAACGTATTACGTTATATGGTATAACGTTATAACGTATTACGTTACATGGTATAACGTTATAAGGCATTACGTTATATGGTATAACGTTATGTGGTATAACGTTATAACGTATTACCTTATATGGTATTACGTCATATGGTATAACGTTATAACGTATTACGTTATATGGTATCACGTTATAACGTATTACGTTATATGGTATTACCTCACAACGTATTACGTTATATGGAATAACGTTATAACGTATTACGTTATATGGTATAACGTTATAACGTATTACCTTATATGGTATAACGTCATATGGTATAACGTTATAACGTATTACGTTATATGGTATTACGTTATAACGTATTACGTTATATGGTATAACGTTATAACGTATTACGTTATATGGTATTACGTTATAACGTATTACGTTATATGGTATAACGTTATGTGGTATAACGTTATAACGTATTACCTTATATGGTATTACGTCATATGGTATAACGTTATAACGTATTACGTTATATGGTATCACGTTATAACGTATTACGTTATATGGTATTACCTCACAACGTATTACGTTATATGGAATAACGTTATAACGCATTACGTTATATGGTATAACGTTATGTGGTATAACGTTATAACGTATTACCTTATATGGTATTACGTCATATGGTATAACGTTATAACGTATTACGTTATATGGTATCACGTTATAACGTATTACGTTATATGGTATTACCTCACAACGTATTACGTTATATGGAATAACGTTATAACGTATTACGTTATATGGTATAACGTTATAACGTATTACCTTATATGGTATAACGTCATATGGTATAACGTTATAACGTATTACGTTATATGGTATTACGTTATAACGTATTACGTTATATGGTATAACGTTATAACGTATTACGTTATATGGTATTACGTTATAACGTATTACGTTATATGGTATAACGTTATGTGGTATAACGTTATAACGTATTACCTTATATGGTATAACGTCATATGGTATAACGTCGTAACGTATTACGTTATATGGTATTACGTTATAACGTATTACGTTATATGCTATAACGTTATAACGTATTACGTTATATGGTATTACGTTATAACGTATTACGTTATATGGTATAACGTTATAACGTATTACGTTATATGGTATTACGTCAAAACGTATTACGTTATATGGTATAACGTTTTTAACGTATTACGTTATATGGTATTACGTTATAACGTATTACGTTATATGGTATAACGTTATAACGTATTACGATATATGGTATAACGTTATAACGTATTACGTTATATGGTATAAGGTTATAACGCATTACGTTATATGGTATAACGTTATGTGGTATAACGTTATAACGTATTACCTTATATGGTATTACGTCATATGGTATAACGTTATAACGTATTACGTTATATGGTATCACGTTATAACGTATTACGTTATATGGTATTACCTCACAACGTATTACGTTATATGGAATAACGTTATAACGTATTACGTTATATGGTATAACGTTATAACGTATTACCTTATATGGTATAACGTCATATGGTATAACGTTATAACGTATTACGTTATATGGTATTACGTTATAACGTATTACGTTATATGGTCTAACGTTATAACGTATTACGTTATATGGTATTACGTTATAACGTATTACGTTATATGGTATAACGTTATGTGGTATAACGTTATAACGTATTACCTTATATGGTATTACGTCATATGGTATAACGTTATAACGTATTACGTTATATGGTATCACGTTATAACGTATTACGTTATATGGTATTACCTCACAACGTATTACGTTATATGGAATAACGTTATAACGCATTACGTTATATGGTATAAAGTTATGTGGTATAACGTTATAACGTATTACCTTATATGGTATTACGTCATATGGTATAACGTTATAACGTATTACGTTATATGTTATCACGTTATAACGTATTACGTTATATGGTATTACCTCACAACGTATTACGTTATATGGAATAACGTTATAACGTATTACGTTATATGGTATAACGTTATAACGTATTACCTTATATGGTATAACGTCATATGGTATAACGTTATAACGTATTACGTTATATGGTATTACGTTATAACGTATTACGTTATATGGTATAACGTTATAACGTATTACGTTATATGGTATTACGTTATAACGTATTACGTTATATGGTATAACGTTATGTGGTATAACGTTATAACGTATTACCTTATATGGTATTACGTCATATGGTATAACGTTATAACGTATTACGTTATATGGTATTACGTCATATGGTATAACGTTATAACGTATTACGTTATATGGTATCACGTTATAACGTATTACGTTATATGGTATTACCTCACAACGTATTACGTTATATGGAATAACGTTATAACGTATTACGTTATATGGTATAACGTTATAACGTATTACCTTATATGGTATAACGTCATATGGTATAACGTCGTAACGTATTACGTTATATGGTATTACGTTATAACGTATTACGTTATATGTTATAACGTTATAACGTATTACGTTATATGGTATTACGTTATAACGTATTACGTTATATGGTATAACGTTATAACGTATTACGTTATATGGTATTACGTCAAAACGTATTACGTTATATGGTATAACGTTTTTAACGTATTACGTTATATGGTATTACGTTATAACGTATTACGTTATATGGTATAACGTTATAACGTATTACGATATATGGTATAACGTTATAACGTATTACGTTACATGGTATAACGTTATAACGCATTACGTTATATGGTATAACGTTATGTGGTATAACGTTATAACGTATTACCTTATATGGTATTACGTCATATGGTATAACGTTATAACGTATTACGTTATATGGTATCACGTTATAACGTATTACGTTATATGGTATTACCTCACAACGCATTACGTTATATGGAATAACGTTATAACGTATTACGTTATATGGTATAACGTTATAACGTATTACCTTATATGGTATAACGTCATATGGTATAACGTTATAACGTATTACGTTATATGGTATTACGTTATAACGTATTACGTTATATGGTATAACGTTATAACGTATTACGTTATATGGTATTACGTTATAACGTATTACGTTATATGGTATAACGTTATGTGGTATAACGTTATAACGTATTACCTTATATGGTATTACGTCATATGGTATAACGTTATAACGTATTACGTTATATGGTATCACGTTATAACGTATTACGTTATATGGTATTACCTCACAACGTATTACGTTATATGGAATAACGTTATAACGCATTACGTTATATGGTATAACGTTATGTGGTATAACGTTATAACGTATTACCTTATATGGTATTACGTCATATGGTATAACGTTATAACGTATTACGTTATATGGTATCACGTTATAACGTATTACGTTATATGGTATTACCTCACAACGTATTACGTTATATGGAATAACGTTATAACGTATTACGTTATATGGTATAACGTTATAACGTATTACCTTATATGGTATAACGTCATATGGTATAACGTTATAACGTATTACGTTATATGGTATTACGTTATAACGTATTACGTTATATGGTATAACGTTATAACGTATTACGTTATATGGTATTACGTTATAACGTATTACGTTATATGGTATAACGTTATGTGGTATAACGTTATAACGTATTACCTTATATGGTATTACGTCATATGGTATAACGTTATAACGTATTACGTTATATGGTATCACGTTATAACGTATTACGTTATATGGTATTACCTCACAACGTATTACGTTATATGGAATAACGTTATAACGTATTACGTTATATGGTATAACGTTATAACGTATTACCTTATATGGTATAACGTCATATGGTATAACGTTATAACGTATTACGTTATATGGTATTACGTTATAACGTATTACGTTATATGGTATAACGTTATAACGTATTACGTTATATGGTATTACGATATAACGTATTACGTTATATGGTATAACGTTATAACGTATTACGTTATATGGTATTACGTCAAAACGTATTACGTTATATGGTATAACGTTTTTAACGTATTTCGTTATATGGTATTACCTCACAACGTATTACGTTATATGGAATAACGTTATAACGTATTACGTTATATGGTATAACGTTATAACGTATTACCTTATATGGTATAACGTCATATGGTATAACGTTATAACGTATTACGTTATATGGTATTACGTTATAACGTATTACGTTATATGGTATAACGTTATAACGTATTACGTTATATGGTATTACGTTATAACGTATTACGTTATATGGTATAACGTTATGTGGTATAACGTTATAACGTATTACCTTATATGGTATTACGTCATATGGTATAACGTTATAACGTATTACGTTATATGGTATTACGTCATATGGTATAACGTTATAACGTATTACGTTATATGGTATCACGTTATAACGTATTACGTTATATGGTATTACCTCACAACGTATTACGTTATATGGAATAACGTTATAACGTATTACGTTATATGGTATAACGTTATAACGTATTACCTTATATGGTATAACGTCATATGGTATAACGTCGTAACGTATTACGTTATATGGTATTACGTTATAACGTATTACGTTATATGTTATAACGTTATAACGTATTACGTTATATGGTATTACGTTATAACGTATTACGTTATATGGTATAACGTTATAACGTATTACGTTACATGGTATAACGTTATAAGGCATTACGTTATATGGTATAACGTTATGTGGTATAACGTTATAACGTATTACCTTATATGGTATTACGTCATATGGTATAACGTTATAACGTATTACGTTATATGGTATCACGTTATAACGTATTACGTTATATGGTATTACCTCACAACGTATTACGTTATATGGAATAACGTTATAACGTATTACGTTATATGGTATAACGTTATAACGTATTACCTTATATGGTATAACGTCATATGGTATAACGTTATAACGTATTACGTTATATGGTATTACGTTATAACGTATTACGTTATATGGTATAACGTTATAACGTATTACGTTATATGGTATTACGTTATAACGTATTACGTTATATGGTATAACGTTATGTGGTATAACGTTATAACGTATTACCTTATATGGTATTACGTCATATGGTATAACGTTATAACGTATTACGTTATATGGTATCACGTTATAACGTATTACGTTATATGGTATTACCTCACAACGTATTACGTTATATGGAATAACGTTATAACGCATTACGTTATATGGTATAACGTTATGTGGTATAACGTTATAACGTATTACCTTATATGGTATTACGTCATATGGTATAACGTTATAACGTATTACGTTATATGGTATCACGTTATAACGTATTACGTTATATGGTATTACCTCACAACGTATTACGTTATATGGAATAACGTTATAACGTATTACGTTATATGGTATAACGTTATAACGTATTACCTTATATGGTATAACGTCATATGGTATAACGTTATAACGTATTACGTTATATGGTATTACGTTATAACGTATTACGTTATATGGTATAACGTTATAACGTATTACGTTATATGGTATTACGTTATAACGTATTACGTTATATGGTATAACGTTATGTGGTATAACGTTATAACGTATTACCTTATATGGTATAACGTCATATGGTATAACGTCGTAACGTATTACGTTATATGGTATTACGTTATAACGTATTACGTTATATGCTATAACGTTATAACGTATTACGTTATATGGTATTACGTTATAACGTATTACGTTATATGGTATAACGTTATAACGTATTACGTTATATGGTATTACGTCAAAACGTATTACGTTATATGGTATAACGTTTTTAACGTATTACGTTATATGGTATTACGTTATAACGTATTACGTTATATGGTATAACGTTATAACGTATTACGATATATGGTATAACGTTATAACGTATTACGTTATATGGTATAAGGTTATAACGCATTACGTTATATGGTATAACGTTATGTGGTATAACGTTATAACGTATTACCTTATATGGTATTACGTCATATGGTATAACGTTATAACGTATTACGTTATATGGTATCACGTTATAACGTATTACGTTATATGGTATTACCTCACAACGTATTACGTTATATGGAATAACGTTATAACGTATTACGTTATATGGTATAACGTTATAACGTATTACCTTATATGGTATAACGTCATATGGTATAACGTTATAACGTATTACGTTATATGGTATTACGTTATAACGTATTACGTTATATGGTCTAACGTTATAACGTATTACGTTATATGGTATTACGTTATAACGTATTACGTTATATGGTATAACGTTATGTGGTATAACGTTATAACGTATTACCTTATATGGTATTACGTCATATGGTATAACGTTATAACGTATTACGTTATATGGTATCACGTTATAACGTATTACGTTATATGGTATTACCTCACAACGTATTACGTTATATGGAATAACGTTATAACGCATTACGTTATATGGTATAAAGTTATGTATTATAACGTTATAACGTATTACCTTATATGGTATTACGTCATATGGTATAACGTTATAACGTATTACGTTATATGTTATCACGTTATAACGTATTACGTTATATGGTATTACCTCACAACGTATTACGTTATATGGAATAACGTTATAACGTATTACGTTATATGGTATAACGTTATAACGTATTACCTTATATGGTATAACGTCATATGGTATAACGTTATAACGTATTACGTTATATGGTATTACGTTATAACGTATTACGTTATATGGTATAACGTTATAACGTATTACGTTATATGGTATTACGTTATAACGTATTACGTTATATGGTATAACGTTATGTGGTATAACGTTATAACGTATTACCTTATATGGTATTACGTCATATGGTATAACGTTATAACGTATTACGTTATATGGTATTACGTCATATGGTATAACGTTATAACGTATTACGTTATATGGTATCACGTTATAACGTATTACGTTATATGGTATTACCTCACAACGTATTACGTTATATGGAATAACGTTATAACGTATTACGTTATATGGTATAACGTTATAACGTATTACCTTATATGGTATAACGTCATATGGTATAACGTCGTAACGTATTACGTTATATGGTATTACGTTATAACGTATTACGTTATATGTTATAACGTTATAACGTATTACGTTATATGGTATTACGTTATAACGTATTACGTTATATGGTATAACGTTATAACGTATTACGTTATATGGTATTACGTCAAAACGTATTACGTTATATGGTATAACGTTTTTAACGTATTACGTTATATGGTATTACGTTATAACGTATTACGTTATATGGTATAACGTTATAACGTATTACGATATATGGTATAACGTTATAACGTATTACGTTACATGGTATAACGTTATAACGCATTACGTTATATGGTATAACGTTATGTGGTATAACGTTATAACGTATTACCTTATATGGTATTACGTCATATGGTATAACGTTATAACGTATTACGTTATATGGTATCACGTTATAACGTATTACGTTATATGGTATTACCTCACAACGCATTACGTTATATGGAATAACGTTATAACGTATTACGTTATATGGTATAACGTTATAACGTATTACCTTATATGGTATAACGTCATATGGTATAACGTTATAACGTATTACGTTATATGGTATTACGTTATAACGTATTACGTTATATGGTATAACGTTATAACGTATTACGTTATATGGTATTACGTTATAACGTATTACGTTATATGGTATAACGTTATGTGGTATAACGTTATAACGTATTACCTTATATGGTATTACGTCATATGGTATAACGTTATAACGTATTACGTTATATGGTATCACGTTATAACGTATTACGTTATATGGTATTACCTCACAACGTATTACGTTATATGGAATAACGTTATAACGCATTACGTTATATGGTATAACGTTATGTGGTATAACGTTATAACGTATTACCTTATATGGTATTACGTCATATGGTATAACGTTATAACGTATTACGTTATATGGTATAACGTTATAACGTATTACCTTATATGGTATAACGTCATATGGTATAACGTTATAACGTATTACGTTATATGGTATTACGTTATAACGTATTACGTTATATGGTATAACGTTATAACGTATTACGTTATATGGTATTACGATATAACGTATTACGTTATATGGTATAACGTTATAACGTATTACGTTATATGGTATTACGTCAAAACGTATTACGTTATATGGTATAACGTTTTTAACGTATTTCGTTATATGGTATTACGTCAAAACGTATTACGTTATATGGTATTACGTCAAAACGTATTATGTTATATGGTATAACGTTTTTAACGTATTACGTTATATGGTATTACGTTATATGGTATAACGTTATAACGTATTACGTTATATGGTATAACGTTATAACGTATTACCTTATATGGTATAACGTCATATGGTATAACGTCGTAACGTATTACGTTATATGGTATTACGTTATAACGTATTACGTTATATGGTATAACGTTATAACGTATTACGTTATATGGTATTACGTTATAACGTATTACGTTATATGGTATAACGTTATAACGTATTACGTTATATGGTATTACGTCAAAACGTATTACGTTATATGGTATAACGTTTTTAACGTATTACGTTATATGGTATTACGTTATAACGTATTACGTTATATGGTATAACGTTATAACGTATTACGATATATGGTATAACGTTATAACGTATTACGTTATATGGTATAACGTTATAACGTATTACCTTATATGGTATAACGTCATATGGTATAACGTCGTAACGTATTACGTTATATGGTATTACGTTATAACGTATTACGTTATATGGTATAACGTTATAACGTATTACGTTATATGGTATTACGTTATAACGTATTACGTTATATGCTATAACGTTATAACGTATTACGTTATATGGTATTACGTCAAAACGTATTACGTTATATGGTATAACGTTTTTAACGTATTACGTTATATGGTATTACGTTATAACGTATTACGTTATATGGTATATCGTTATAACGTATTACGATATATGGTATAACGTTATAACGTATTACGTTATATGGTATAACGTTATAACGTATTACGTTATATGGTATAACGTTATGTGGTATAACGTTATAACGTATTACCTTATATGGTATTACGTCATATGGTATAACGTTATAACGTATTACGTTATATGGTATAGCGTTATAACGTATTACCTTATATGGTATAACGTCATATGGTATAACGTTATAACGTATTACGTTATATGGTATTACGTTATAACGTATTACGTTATATGGTATAACGTTATAACGTATTACGTTATATGGTATTACGTTATAACGTATTACGTTATATGGTATAACGTTATGTGGTATAACGTTATAACGTATTACCTTATATGGTATTACGTCATATGGTATAACGTTATAACGTATTACGTTATATGGTATCACGTTATAACGTATTACGTTATATGGTATTACCTCACAACGTATTACGTTATATGGAATAACGTTATAACGTATTACGTTATATGGTATAACGTTATAACGTATTACCTTATATGGTATAACGTCATATGGTATAACGTTATAACGTATTACGTTATATGGTATTACGTTATAACGTATTACGTTATATGGTATAACGTTATAACGTATTACGTTATATGGTATTACGATATAACGTATTACGTTATATGGTATAACGTTATAACGTATTACGTTATATGGTATTACGTCAAAACGTATTACGTTATATGGTATAACGTTTTTAACGTATTACGTTATATGGTATTACGTCAAAACGTATTACGTTATATGGTATTACGTCAAAACGTATTATGTTATATGGTATAACGTTTTTAACGTATTACGTTATATGGTATTACGTTATATGGTATAACGTTATAACGTATTACGTTATATGGTATAACGTTATAACGTATTACCTTATATGGTATAACGTCATATGGTATAACGTCGTAACGTATTACGTTATATGGTATTACGTTATAACGTATTACGTTATATGGTATAACGTTATAACGTATTACGTTATATGGTATTACGTTATAACGTATTACGTTATATGGTATAACGTTATAACGTATTACGTTATATGGTATTACGTCAAAACGTATTACGTTATATGGTATAACGTTTTTAACGTATTACGTTATATGGTATTACGTTATAACGTATTACGTTATATGGTATAACGTTATAACGTATTACGATATATGGTATAACGTTATAACGTATTACGTTATATGGTATAACGTTATAACGTATTACCTTATATGGTATAACGTCATATGGTATAACGTCGTAACGTATTACGTTATATGGTATTACGTTATAACGTATTACGTTATATGGTATAACGTTATAACGTATTACGTTATATGGTATTACGTTATAACGTATTACGTTATATGCTATAACGTTATAACGTATTACGTTATATGGTATTACGTCAAAACGTATTACGTTATATGGTATAACGTTTTTAACGTATTACGTTATATGGTATTACGTTATAACGTATTACGTTATATGGTATATCGTTATAACGTATTACGATATATGGTATAACGTTATAACGTATTACGTTATATGGTATAACGTTATAACGTATTACGTTATATGGTATAACGTTATGTGGTATAACGCTATAACGTATTACCTTATATGGTATTACGTCATATGGTATAACGTTATAACGTATTACGTTATATGGTATAACGTTATAACGTATTACGTTATATGGTATTACGTCAAAACGTATTACGTTATATGGTATAACGTTTTTAACGTATTACGTTATATGGTATTACGTCATAACGTAACACGTTATATGGTATAACGTTATAACGTATTACGTTATATTGTATTACTTCATAACGTATTACGTTATATGGTATAACGTTATGTGGTATAACGTTATAACGTATTACCTTTTATGGTATTACGTCATATGGTATAACGTTATAACGTATTACGTTATATGGTATCACGTTATAACGTATTACGTTATATGGTATTATGTCACAACGTATTAGGTTATATGGTATAACGTTATAACGTATTACGTTATATGGTATTATGTCACAACGTATTAGGTTATATGGTATAACGTTATAACGTATTACGTTATATGGTATTACGTTATAACGTATTACGTTATATGGTATAACGTTATAACGTATTACGTTATATGGTATTACGTCATAACGTAACACGTTATATGGTATAACGTTATAACGTATTACGTTATATTGTATTACGTCATAACGTATTACGTTATATGGTATAACGTTATAACGTTTTACCTTATATGGTATAACGTTATAACGTATTACGTTATATGGTATAACGTTATAACGTATTACGATATATGGTATAACGTTATAACGTATTACGTTATATGGTATAACGTTATAACGTATTTCGTAATATGGTATAACGTTATGTGGTATAACGTTATAACGTATTACCTTATATGGTATTACGTCATATGGTATAACGTTATAACGTATTACGTTATATGGTATCACGTTATAACGTATTACGTTATATGGTATTACGTCACAACGTATTACGTTATATGGAATAACGTTATAACGTATTACGTTATATGGTATAACGTTATAACGTATTACCTTATATGGTATAACGTCGTATGGTATAACGTTGTAACGTATTACGTTATATGGTATTACGTTATAACGTATTACGTTATATGGTATTACGTCATAACGTAACACGTTATATGGTATAACGTTATAACGTATTACGTTATATTGTATTACGTCATAACGTATTACGTTATATGGTATAACGTTATAACGTATTACGTTATGTGGTATTACGTCAAAACGTATTATGTTATATGGTATAACGTTTTTAACGTATTACGTTATATGGTATTACGTTATAACGTATTACGTTATATGGTATAACGTTATAACGTATTACGATATATGGTATAACGTTATATCGTATTACGTTATATGGTATAGCGTTATAACGTATTACGTTATATGGTATAGCGTTATAACGTATTACGTTATATGGTATAACGTTATGTGGTATAACGTTATAACGTATTACCTTATATGGTATTACGTCATATGGTATAACGTTATAACGTATTACGGTATATGGTATCACGTTATAACGTATTACGTTATATGGTATTACCTCACAACGTATTACGTTATATGGAATAACGTTATAACGTATTACGTTATATGGTATTATGTCACAACGTATTAGGTTATATGGTATAACGTTATAACGTATTACGTTATATGGTATTATGTCACAACGTATTAGGTTATATGGTATAACGTTATAACGTATTACGTTATATGGTATTACGTTATAACGTATTACGTTATATGGTATAACGTTATAACGTATTACGTTATATGGTATTACGTCATAACGTAACGCGTTATATGGTATAACGTTATAACGTATTACGTTATATTGTATTACGTCATAACGTATTACGTTATATGGTATAACGTTATAACGTTTTACCTTATATGGTATAACGTTATAACGTATTACGTTATATGGTATAACGTTATAACGTATTACGATATATGGTATAACGTTATAACGTATTACGTTATATGGTATAACGTTATAACGTATTTCGTTATATGGTATAACGTTATGTGGTATAACGTTATAACGTATTACCTTATATGGTATTACGTCATATGGTATAACGTTATAACGTATTACGTTATATGGTATCACGTTATAACGTATTACGTTATATGGTATTACGTCACAACGTATTACGTTATATGGAATAACGTTATAACGTATTACGTTATATGGTATAACGTTATAACGTATTACCTTATATGGTATAACGTCATATGGTATAACGTTGTAACGTATTACGTTATATGGTATTACGTTATAACGTATTACGTTATATGGTATTACGTCATAACGTAACACGTTATATGGTATAACGTTATAACGTATTACGTTATATTGTATTACGTCATAACGTATTACGTTATATGGTATAACGTTATAACGTATTACGTTATGTGGTATTACGTCAAAACGTATTATGTTATATGGTATAACGTTTTTAACGTATTACGTTATATGGTATTACGTTATAACGTATTACGTTATATGGTATAACGTTAGAACGTATTACGTTATATGGTATTACGTTATAACGTATTACGTTATATGGTATAACGTTATAACTTATTACGTTATATGGTATTACGTCATAACGTAACACGTTATATGGTATAACGATATAACGTATTACGTTATATTGTATTACGTCATAACGTATTACGTTATATGGTATAACGTTATAACGTTTTACCTTATATGGTATAACGTTATAACGTATTACGATATATGGTATAACGTTATAACGTATTACGTTATATGGTATAGCGTTATAACGTATTACGTTATATGGTATAACGTTATGTGGTATAACGTTATAACGTATTACCTTATATGGTATTACGTCATATGGTATAACGTTATAACGTATTACGGTATATGGTATCACGTTATAACGTATTACGTTATATGGTATTACCTCACAACGTATTACGTTATATGGAATAACGTTATAACGTATTACGTTATATGGTATAACGTTATAACGTATTACCTTATATGGTATAACGTCATATGGTATAACGTTAGAACGTATTACGTTATATGGTATTACGTTATAACGTATTACGTTATATGGTATAACGTTATAACTTATTACGTTATATGGTATTACGTCATAACGTAACACGTTATATGGTATAACGATATAACGTATTACGTTATATTGTATTACGTCATAACGTATTACGTTATATGGTATAACGTTATAACGTTTTACCTTATATGGTATAACGTTATAACGTATTACGATATATGGTATAACGTTATAACGTATTACGTTATATGGTATAGCGTTATAACGTATTACCTTATATGGTATAACGTCATATGGTATAACGTTATAACGTATTACGTTATATGGTATTACGTTATAACGTATTACGTTATATGGTATAACGTTATAACGTATTACGTTATATGGTATTACGATATAACGTATTACGTTATATGGTATAACGTTATAACGTATTACGTTATATGGTATTACGTCAAAACGTATTACGTTATATGGTATAACGTTTTTAACGTATTACGTTATATGGTATTACGTCAAAACGTATTACGTTATATGGTATTACGTCAAAACGTATTACGTTATATGGTATAACGTTTTTAACGTATTACGTTATATGGTATTACGTTATAACGTATTACGTTATATGGTATAACGTTATAACGTATTACGTTATATTGTATTACGTCATAACGTATTACGTTATATGGTATAACGTTTTTAACGTATTACGTTATATGGTATTACGTTATAACGTATTACGTTATATGGTATAACGTTATAACGTATTACGATATATGGTATAACGTTATAACGTATTACGTTATATGGTATAACGTTATAACGTATTACCTTATATGGTATAACGTCATATGGTATAACGTCGTAACGTATTAAGTTATATGGTATTACGTTATAACGTATTACGTTATATGGTATAACGTTATAACGTATTACGTTATATGGTATTACGTTATAACGTATTACGTTATATGGTATAACGTTATAACGTATTACGTTATATGGTATTACGTCAAAACGTATTACGTTATATGGTATAACGTTTTTAACGTATTACGTTATATGGTATTACGTTATAACGTATTACGTTATATGGTATAACGTTATAACGTATTACGATATATGGTATAACGTTATAACGTATTACGTTATATGGTATAACGTTATAACGTATTACCTTATATGGTATAACGTCATATGGTATAACGTCGTAACGTATTACGTTATATGGTATTACGTTATAACGTATTACGTTATATGGTATAACGTTATAACGTATTACGTTATATGGTATTACGTTATAACGTATTACGTTATATGGTATAACGTTATAACGTATTACGTTATATGGTATTACGTCAAAACGTATTACGTTATATGGTATAACGTTTTTAACGTATTACGTTATATGGTATTACGTTATAACGTATTACGTTATATGGTATAACGTTATAACGTATTACGATATATGGTATAACGTTATAACGTATTACGTTATATGGTATAACGTTATAACGTATTACGTTATATTGTATTACGTCATAACGTATTACGTTATATGGTATAACGTTATAACGTTTTACCTTATATGGTATAACGTTATAACGTATTACGTTATATGGTATAACGTTATAACGTATTACGATATATGGTATAACGTTATAACGTATTACGTTATATGGTATAACGTTATAACGTATTTCGTTATATGGTATAACGTTATGTGGTATAACGTTATAACGTATTACCTTATATGGTATTACGTCATATGGTATAACGTTATAACGTATTACGTTATATGGTATCACGTTATAACGTATTACGTTATATGGTATTACGTCACAACGTATTACGTTATATGGAATAACGTTATAACGTATTACGTTATATGGTATAACGTTATAACGTATTACCTTATATGGTATAACGTCATATGGTATAACGTTGTAACGTATTACGTTATATGGTATTACGTTATAACGTATTACGTTATATGGTATTACGTCATAACGTAACACGTTATATGGTATAACGTTATAACGTATTACGTTATATTGTATTACGTCATAACGTATTACGTTATATGGTAAAACGTTATAACGTATTACGTTATGTGGTATTACGTCAAAACGTATTATGATATATGGTATAACGTTTTTAACGTATTACGTTATATGGTATTACGTTATAACGTATTACGTTATATGGTATAACGTTAGAACGTATTACGTTATATGGTATTACGTTATAACGTATTACGTTATATGGTATAACGTTATAACTTATTACGTTATATGGTATTACGTCATAACGTAACACGTTATATGGTATAACGATATAACGTATTACGTTATATTGTATTACATCATAACGTATTACGTTATATGGTATAACGTTATAACGTTTTACCTTAAATGGTATAACGTTATAACGTATTACGATATATGGTATAACGTTATAACGGATTACGTTATATGGTATAGCGTTATAACGTATTACGTTATATGGTATAACGTTATGTGGTATAACGTTATAACGTATTACCTTATATGGTATTACGTCATATGGTATAACGTTATAACGTATTACGGTATATGGTATCACGTTATAACGTATTACGTTATATGGTATTACCTCACAACGTATTACGTTATATGGAATAACGTTATAACGTATTACGTTATATGGTATAACGTTATAACGTATTACCTTATATGGTATATCGTCATATGGTATAACGTTAGAACGTATTACGTTATATGGTATTACGTTATAACGTATTACGTTATATGGTATAACGTTATAACTTATTACGTTATATGGTATTACGTCATAACGTAACACGTTATATGGTATAACGATATAACGTATTACGTTATATTGTATTACGTCATAACGTATTACGTTATATGGTATAGCGTTATAACGTATTACGTTATATGGTATAACGTTATGTGGTATAACGTTATAACGTATTACCTTATATGGTATTACGTCATATGGTATAACGTTATAACGTTTTACCTTATATGGTATAACGTTATAACGTATTACGATATATGGTATAACGTTATAACGTATTACGTTATATGGTATAGCGTTATAACGTATTACCTTATATGGTATAACGTCATATGGTATAACGTTATAACGTATTACGTTATATGGTATTACGTTATAACGTATTACGTTATATGGTATAACGTTATAACGTATTACGTTATATGGTATTACGATATAACGTATTACGTTATATGGTATAACGTTATAACGTATTACGTTATATGGTATTACGTCAAAACGTATTACGTTATATGGTATAACGTTTTTAACGTATTACGTTATATGGTATTACGTCAAAACGTATTACGTTATATGGTATTACGTCAAAACGTATTACGTTATATGGTATAACGTTTTTAACGTATTACGTTATATGGTATTACGTTATAACGTATTACGTTATATGGTATAACGTTATAACGTATTACGTTATATGGTATAACGTTATAACGTATTACCTTATATGGTATAACGTCATATGGTATAACGTCGTAACGTATTACGTTATATGGTATTACGTTATAACGTATTACGTTATATGGTATAACGTTATAACGTATTACGTTATATGGTATTACGTTATAACGTATTACGTTATATGGTATAACGTTATAACGTATTACGTTATATGGTATTACGTCAAAACGTATTACGTTATATGGTATAACGTTTTTAACGTATTACGTTATATGGTATTACGTTATAACGTATTACGTTATATGGTATAACGTTATAACGTATTACGATATATGGTATAACGTTATAACGTATTACGTTATATGGTATAACGTTATAACGTATTACCTTATATGGTATAACGTCATATGGTATAACGTCGTAACGTATTACGTTATATGGTATTACGTTATAACGTATTACGTTATATGGTATAACGTTTTTAACGTATTACGTTATATGGTATTACGTTATAACGTATTACGTTATATGGTATAACGTTATAACGTATTACGATATATGGTATAACGTTATAACGTATTACGTTATATGGTATAACGTTATAACGTATTACGTTATATGGTATAACGTTATGTGGTATAACGTTATAACGTATTACCTTATATGGTATTACGTCATATGGTATAACGTTATAACGTATTACGTTATATGGTATAACGTTATAACGTATTACGTTATATGGTATTACGTCAAAACGTATTACGTTATATGGTATAACGTTTTTAACGTATTACGTTATATGGTATTACGTCATAACGTAACACGTTATATGGTATAACGTTATAACGTATTACGTTATATTGTATTACTTCATAACGTATTACGTTATATGGTATAACGTTATAACGTATTACGTTATATGGTATAACGTTATAACGTATTACGATATATGGTATAACGTTATAACGTATTACGTTATATGGTATAACGTTATAACGTATTTCGTTATATGGTATAACGTTATGTGGTATAACGTTATAACGTATTACCTTATATGGTATTACGTCATATGGTATAACGTTATAACGTATTACGTTATATGGTATCACGTTATAACGTATTACGTTATATGGTATTACGTCACAACGTATTACGTTATATGGAATAACGTTATAACGTATTACGATATATGGCATAACGTTATAACGTATTACCTTATATGGTATAACGTCATATGGTATAACGTTGTAACGTATTACGTTATATGGTATTACGTTATAACGTATTACGTTATATGGTATAACGTTATGTGGTATAACGTTATAACGTATTACCTTTTATGGTATTACGTCATATGGTATAACGTTATAACGTATTACGTTATATGGTATCACGTTATAACGTATTACGTTATATGGTATTATGTCACAACGTATTAGGTTATATGGTATAACGTTATAACGTATTACGTTATATGGTATTACGTTATAACGTATTACGTTATATGGTATAACGTTATAACGTATTACGTTATATGGTATTACGTCATAACGTAACACGTTATATGGTATAACGTTATAACGTATTACGTTATATTGTATTACGTCATAACGTATTACGTTATATGGTATAACGTTATAACGTTTTACCTTATATGGTATAACGTTATAACGTATTACGTTATATGGTATAACGTTATAACGTATTACGATATATGGTATAACGTTATAACGTATTACGTTATATGGTATAACGTTATAACGTATTTCGTTATATGGTATAACGTTATGTGGTATAACGTTATAACGTATTACCTTATATGGTATTACGTCATATGGTATAACGTTATAACGTATTACGTTATATGGTATCACGTTATAACGTATTACGTTATATGGTATTACGTCACAACGTATTACGTTATATGGAATAACGTTATAACGTATTACGTTATATGGTATAACGTTATAACGTATTACCTTATATGGTATAACGTCATATGGTATAACGTTGTAACGTATTACGTTATATGGTATTACGTTATAACGTATTACGTTATATGGTATTACGTCATAACGTAACACGTTATATGGTATAACGTTATAACGTATTACGTTATATTGTATTACGTCATAACGTATTACGTTATATGGTATAACGTTATAACGTATTACGTTATGTGGTATTACGTCAAAACGTATTATGTTATATGGTATAACGTTTTTAACGTATTACGTTATATGGTATTACGTTATAACGTATTACGTTATATGGTATAACGTTAGAACGTATTACGTTATATGGTATTACGTTATAACGTATTACGTTATATGGTATAACGTTATAACGTATTACGATATATGGTATAACGTTATAACGTATTACGTTATATGGTATAACGTTATAACGTATTACGTTATATGGTATTACGTCAAAACGTATTACGTTATATGGTATAACGTTTTTAACGTATTACGTTATATGGTATTACGTTATAACGTATTACGTTATATGGTATAACGTTATAACGTATTACGATATATGGTATAACGTCATAACGTATTACGTTATATGGTATAACGTTATAACGTATTACGTTATATGGTATAACGTTATGTGGTATAACGTTATAACGTATTACCTTATATGGTATTACGTCATATGGTATAACGTTATAACGTATTACGTTATATGGTATAACGTTATAACGTATTACGTTATATGGTATTACGTCAAAACGTATTACGTTATATGGTATAACGTTTTTAACGTATTACGTTATATGGTATTACGTCAAAACGTATTACGTTATATGGTATTACGTCAAAACGTATTACGTTATATGGTATAACGTTTTTAACGTATTACGTTATATGGTATTACGTTATAACGTATTACGTTATATGGTATAACGTTATAACGTATTACGTTATATGCTATAACGTTATAACGTATTACCTTATATGGTATAACGTCATATGGTATAACGTCGTAACGTATTACGTTATATGGTATTACGTTATAACGTATTACGTTATATGGTATAACGTTATAACGTATTACGTTATATGGTATTACGTTATAACGTATTACGTTATATGGTATAACGTTATAACGTATTACGTTATATGGTATTACGTCAAAACGTATTACGTTATATGGTATAACGTTTTTAACGTATTACGTTATATGGTATTACGTTATAACGTATTACGTTATATGGTATAACGTTATAACGTATTACGATATATGGTATAACGTTATAACGTATTACGTTATATGGTATAACGTTAGAACGTATTACGTTATATGGTATTTCGTTATAACGTATTACGTTATATGGTATAACGTTATAACGTATTACGATATATGGTATAACGTTATAACGTATTACGTTATATGGTATAACGTTATAACGTATTACGTTATATGGTATTACGTCAAAACGTATTACGTTATATGGTATAACGTTTTTAACGTATTACGTTATATGGTATTACGTTATAACGTATTACGTTATATGGTATAACGTTATAACGTATTACGATATATGGTATAACGTTATAACGTATTACGTTATATGGTATAACGTTATAACGTATTACGTTATATGGTATAACGTTATGTGGTATAACGTTATAACGTATTACCTTATATGGTATTACGTCATATGGTATAACGTTATAACGTATTACGTTATATGGTATAACGTTATAACGTATTACGTTATATGGTATTACGTCAAAACGTATTACGTTATATGGTATAACGTTTTTAACGTATTACGTTATATGGTATTACGTCAAAACGTATTACGTTATATGGTATTACGTCAAAACGTATTACGTTATATGGTATTACGTCAAAACGTATTACGTTATATGGTATAACGTTTTTAACGTATTACGTTATATGGTATTACGTTATAACGTATTACGTTATATGGTATAACGTTATAACGTATTACGTTATATGGTATAACGTTATAACGTATTACCTTATATGGTATAACGTCATATGGTATAACGTCGTAACGTATTACGTTATATGGTATTACGTTATAACGTATTACGTTATATGGTATAACGTTATAACGTATTACGTTATATGGTATTACGTTATAACGTATTACGTTATATGGTATAACGTTATAACGTATTACGTTATATGGTATTACGTCAAAACGTATTACGTTATATGGTATAACGTTTTTAACGTATTACGTTATATGGTATTACGTTATAACGTATTACGTTATATGGTATAACGTTATAACGTATTACGATATATGGTATAACGTTATAACGTATTACGTTATATGGTATAACGTTATAACGTATTACGTTATATGGTATAACGTTATGTGGTATAACGTTATAACGTATTACCTTATATGGTATTACGTCATATGGTATAACGTTATAACGTATTACGTTATATGGTATAACGTTATAACGTATTACGTTATATGGTATTACGTCAAAACGTATTACGTTATATGGTATAACGTTTTTAACGTATTACGTTATATGGTATTACGTCATAACGTAACACGTTATATGGTATAACGTTATAACGTATTACGTTATATTGTATTACTTCATAACGTATTACGTTATATGGTATAACGTTATAACGTTTTACCTTATACGGTATAACGTTATAACGTATTACGTTATATGGTATAACGTTATAACGTATTACGATATATGGTATAACGTTATAACGTATTACGTTATATGGTATAACGTTATAACGTATTTCGTTATATGGTATAACGTTATGTGGTATAACGTTATAACGTATTACCTTATATGGTATTACGTCATATGGTATAACGTTATAACGTATTACGTTATATGGTATCACGTTATAACGTATTACGTTATATGGTATTACGTCACAACGTATTACGTTATATGGAATAACGTTATAACGTATTACGTTATATGGCATAACGTTATAACGTATTACCTTATATGGTATAACGTCATATGGTATAACGTTGTAACGTATTACGTTATATGGTATTACGTTATAACGTATTACGTTATATGGTATAACGTTATGTGGTATAACGTTATAACGTATTACCTTTTATGGTATTACGTCATATGGTATAACGTTATAACGTATTACGTTATATGGTATCACGTTATAACGTATTACGTTATATGGTATTATGTCACAACGTATTAGGTTATATGGTATAACGTTATAACGTATTACGTTATATGGTATTACGTTATAACGTATTACGTTATATGGTATAACGTTATAACGTATTACGTTATATGGTATTACGTCATAACGTAACACGTTATATGGTATAACGTTATAACGTATTACGTTATATTGTATTACGTCATAACGTATTACGCTATATGGTATAACGTTATAACGTTTTACCTTATATGGTATAACGTTATAACGTATTACGTTATATGGTATAACGTTATAACGTATTACGATATATGGTATAACGTTATAACGTATTACGTTTTATGGTATAACGTTATAACGTATTTCGTTATATGGTATAACGTTATGTGGTATAACGTTATAACGTATTACCTTATATGGTATTACGTCATATGGTATAACGTTATAACGTATTACATTATATGGTATCACGTTATAACGTATTACGTTATATGGTATTACGTCACAACGTATTACGTTATATGGAATAACGTTATAACGTATTACGTTATATGGTATAACGTTATAACGTATTACCTTATATGGTATAACGTCATAACGTATTACGTTATATGGTATAACGTTATAACGTATTACGTTATGTGGTATTACGTCAAAACGTATTATGTTATATGGTATAACGTTTTTAACGTATTACGTTATATGGTATTACGTTATAACGTATTACGTTATATGGTATTACGTCAAAACGTATTACGTTATATGGTATAACGTTTTTAACGTATTACGTTATATGGTATTACGTCAAAACGTATTACGTTATATGGTATTACGTCAAAACGTATTACGTTATATGGTATAACGTTTTTAACGTATTACGTTATATGGTATTACGTTATAACGTATTACGTTATATGGTATAACGTTATAACGTATTACGTTATATGGTATAACGTTATAACGTATTACCTTATATGGTATAACGTCATATGGTATAACGTCGTAACGTATTACGTTATATGGTATTACGTTATAACGTATTACGTTATATGGTATAACGTTATAACGTATTACGTTATATGGTATTACGTTATAACGTATTACGTTGTATGGTATAACGTTATAACGTATTACGTTATATGGTATTACGTCAAAACGTATTACGTTATATGGTATAACGTTTTTAACGTATTACGTTATATGGTATTACGTTATAACGTATTACGTTATATGGTATAACGTTATAACGTATTACGATATATGGTATAACGTTATAACGTATTACGTTATATGGTATAACGTTATAACGTATTACGTTATATGGTATAACGTTATGTGGTATAACGTTATAACGTATTACCTTATATGGTATTACGTCATATGGTATAACGTTATAACGTATTACGTTATATGGTATAACGTTATAACGTATTACGTTATATGGTATTACGTCAAAACGTATTACGTTATATGGTATAACGTTTTTAACGTATTACGTTATATGGTATTACGTCATAACGTAACACGTTATATGGTATAACGTTATAACGTATTACGTTATATTGTATTACTTCATAACGTATTACGTTATATGGTATAACGTTATAACGTTTTACCTTATACGGTATAACGTTATAACGTATTACGTTATATGGTATAACGTTATAACGTATTACGATATATGGTATAACGTTATAACGTATTACGTTATATGGTATAACGTTATAACGTATTTCGTTATATGGTATAACGTTATGTGGTATAACGTTATAACGTATTACCTTATATGGTATTACGTCATATGGTATAACGTTATAACGTATTACGTTATATGGTATCACGTTATAACGTATTACGTTATATGGTATTACGTCACAACGTATTACGTTATATGGAATAACGTTATAACGTATTACGTTATATGGCATAACGTTATAACGTATTACCTTATATGGTATAACGTCATATGGTATAACGTTGTAACGTATTACGTTATATGGTATTACGTTATAACGTATTACGTTATATGGTATAACGTTATGTGGTATAACGTTATAACGTATTACCTTTTATGGTATTACGTCATATGGTATAACGTTATAACGTATTACGTTATATGGTATCACGTTATAACGTATTACGTTATATGGTATTATGTCACAACGTATTAGGTTATATGGTATAACGTTATAACGTATTACGTTATATGGTATTACGTTATAACGTATTACGTTATATGGTATAACGTTATAACGTATTACGTTATATGGTATTACGTCATAACGTAACACGTTATATGGTATAACGTTATAACGTATTACGTTATATTGTATTACGTCATAACGTATTACGCTATATGGTATAACGTTATAACGTTTTACCTTATATGGTATAACGTTATAACGTATTACGTTATATGGTATAACGTTATAACGTATTACGATATATGGTATAACGTTATAACGTATTACGTTATATGGTATAACGTTATAACGTATTTCGTTATATGGTATAACGTTATGTGGTATAACGTTATAACGTATTACCTTATATGGTATTACGTCATATGGTATAACGTTATAACGTATTACATTATATGGTATCACGTTATAACGTATTACGTTATATGGTATTACGTCACAACGTATTACGTTATATGGAATAACGTTATAACGTATTACGTTATATGGTATAACGTTATAACGTATTACCTTATATGGTATAACGTCATAACGTATTACGTTATATGGTATAACGTTATAACGTATTACGTTATGTGGTATTACGTCAAAACTTATTATGTTATATGGTATAACGTTTTTAACGTATTACGTTATATGGTATTACGTCAAAACGTATTACGTTATATGGTATAACGTTTTTAACGTATTACGTTATATGGTATTACGTTATAACGTATTACGTTATATGGTATAACGTTATAACGTATTACGTTATATGGTATAACGTTATAACGTATTACCTTATATGGTATAACGTCATATGGTATAACGTCGTAACGTATTACGTTATATGGTATTACGTTATAACGTATTACGTTATATGGTATAACGTTATAACGTATTACGTTATATGGTATTACGTTATAACGTATTACGTTATATGGTATAACGTTATAACGTATTACGTTATATGGTATTACGTCAAAACGTATTACGTTATATGGTATAACGTTTTTAACGTATTACGTTATATGGTATTACGTTATAACGTATTACGTTATATGGTATAACGTTATAACGTATTACGATATATGGTATAACGTTATAACGTATTACGTTATATGGTACAACGTTATAACGTATTACGTTATATGGTATAACGTTATGTGGTATAACGTTATAACGTATTACCTTATATGGTATTACGTCATATGGTATAACGTTATAACGTATTACGTTATATGGTATAACGTTATAACGTATTACGTTATATGGTATTACGTCAAAACGTATTACGTTATATGGTATAACGTTTTTAACGTATTACGTTATATGGTATTACGTCATAACGTAACACGTTATATGGTATAACGTTATAACGTATTACGTTATATTGTATTACTTCATAACGTATTACGTTATATGGTATAACGTTATAACGTTTTACCTTATACGGTATAACGTTATAACGTATTACGTTATATGGTATAACGTTATAACGTATTACGATATATGGTATAACGTTATAACGTATTACGTTATATGGTATAACGTTATAACGTATTTCGTTATATGGTATAACGTTATGTGGTATAACGTTATAACGTATTACCTTATATGGTATTACGTCATATGGTATAACGTTATAACGTATTACATTATATGGTATCACGTTATAACGTATTACGTTATATGGTATTACGTCACAACGTATTACGTTATATGGAATAACGTTATAACGTATTACGTTATATGGTATAACGTTATAACGTATTACCTTATATGGTATAACGTCATAACGTATTACGTTATATGGTATAACGTTATAACGTATTACGTTATGTGGTATTACGTCAAAACGTATTATGTTATATGGTATAACGTTTTTAACGTATTACGTTATATGGTATTACGTTATAACGTATTACGTTATATGGTATTACGTCAAAACGTATTACGTTATATGGTATAACGTTTTTAACGTATTACGTTATATGGTATTACGTCAAAACGTATTACGTTATATGGTATTACGACAAAACGTATTACGTTATATGGTATAACGTTTTTAACGTATTACGTTATATGGTATTACGTTATAACGTATTACGTTATATGGTATAACGTTATAACGTATTACGTTATATGGTATAACGTTATAACGTATTACCTTATATGGTATAACGTCATATGGTATAACGTCGTAACGTATTACGTTATATGGTATTACGTTATAACGTATTACGTTATATGGTATAACGTTATAACGTATTACGTTATATGGTATTACGTTATAACGTATTACGTTATATGGTATAACGTTATAACGTATTACGTTATATGGTATTACGTCAAAACGTATTACGTTATATGGTATAACGTTTTTAACGTATTACGTTATATGGTATTACGTTATAACGTATTACGTTATATGGTATAACGTTATAACGTATTACGATATATGGTATAACGTTATAACGTATTACGTTATATGGTATAACGTTATAACGTATTACGTTATATGGTATAACGTTATGTGGTATAACGTTATAACGTATTACCTTATATGGTATTACGTCATATGGTATAACGTTATAACGTATTACGTTATATGGTATAACGTTATAACGTATTACGTTATATGGTATTACGTCAAAACGTATTACGTTATATGGTATAACGTTTTTAACGTATTACGTTATATGGTATTACGTCATAACGTAACACGTTATATGGTATAACGTTATAACGTATTACGTTATATTGTATTACTTCATAACGTATTACGTTATATGGTATAACGTTATAACGTTTTACCTTATACGGTATAACGTTATAACGTATTACGTTATATGGTATAACGTTATAACGTATTACGATATATGGTATAACGTTATAACGTATTACGTTATATGGTATAACGTTATAACGTATTTCGTTATATGGTATAACGTTATGTGGTATAACGTTATAACGTATTACCTTATATGGTATTACGTCATATGGTATAACGTTATAACGTATTACGTTATATGGTATCACGTTATAACGTATTACGTTATATGGTATTACGTCACAACGTATTACGTTATATGGAATAACGTTATAACGTATTACGTTATATGGCATAACGTTATAACGTATTACCTTATATGGTATAACGTCATATGGTATAACGTTGTAACGTATTACGTTATATGGAATAACGTTATAACGTATTACGTTATATGGCATAACGTTATAACGTATTACCTTATATGGTATAACGTCATATGGTATAACGTTGTAACGTATTACGTTATATGGTATAACGTCATAACGTATTACGTTATATGGTATAACGTTATAACGTATTACGTTATGTGGTATTACGTCAAAACTTATTATGTTATATGGTATAACGTTTTTAACGTATTACGTTATATGGTATTACGTTATAACGTATTACGTTATATGGTATAACGTTAGAACGTATTACGTTATATGGTATTACGTTATAACGTATTACGTTATATGGTATAACGTTATAACTTATTACGTTATATGGTATTACGTCATAACGTAACACGTTATATGGTATAACGATATAACGTATTACGTTATATTGTATTACGTCATAACGTATTACGTTATATGGTATAACGTTATAACGTTTTACCTTATATGGTATAACGTTATAACGTATTACGATATATGGTATAACGTTATAACGTATTACGTTATATGGTATAGCGTTATAACGTATTACGTTATATGGTATAACGTTATGTGGTATAACGTTATAACGTATTACCTTATATGGTATTACGTCATATGGTATAACGTTATAACGTATTACGGTATATGGTATCACGTTATAACGTATTACGTTATATGGTATTACCTCACAACGTATTACGTTATATGGAATAACGTTATAACGTATTACGTTATATGGTATAACGTTATAACGTATTACCTTATATGGTATAACGTCATATGGTATAACGTTATAACGTATTACGTTATATGGTATTACGTTATAACGTATTACGTTATATGGTATAACGTTATAACGTATTACGTTATATGGTATTACGTCATAATGTAACACGTTATATGGTATAACGTTATAACGTATTACGTTATATTGTATTACGTCATAACGTATTACGTTATATGGTATAACGTTATAACGTTTTACCTTATATGGTATAACGTTATAACGTATTACGTTATATGGTATAACGTTATAACGTATTACGTTATATGGTATAACGTTATAACGTATTACGTTGTATGGTATAACGATATGTGGTATAACGTTATGACGTATTACCTTATATGGTATTACGTCATATGGTATAACGTTATAACGTATTACGTTATATGGTATCACGTTATAACGTATTACGTTATATGGTATTACGTCACAACGTATTACGTTATATGGAATAACGTTATAACGTATTACGTTATATGGTATAACGATATAACGTATTACCTTATATGGTATAACGTCATATGGTATAACGTTGTAACGTATTACGTTATATGGTATTACGTTATAACGTATTACGTTATATGGTATAACGTTATAACGTATTACGTTATATGGTATTACGTTATAACGTATTACGTTATATGGTATAACGTTATAACGTATTACGTTATATGGTATTACGTCAAAACGTATTACGTTATATGGTATAACGTTTTTAACGTATTACGTTATATGGTATTACGTTATAACGTATTACGTTATACGGTATAACGTTATAACGTATTACGTTATATGGTATTACGTTATAACGTATTACGTTATATGGTATAACGTTATAACGTATTACCTTATATGGTATAACGTCATATGGTATAACGTTGTAACGTATTACGTTATATGGTATTACGTTATAACGTATTACGTTATATGGTATAACGTTATAACGTATTACGTTATATGGTATTACGTTATAACGTATTACGTTATATGGTATAACGTTATAACGTATTACGGTATATGGTATTACGTCAAAACGTATTACGTTATATGGTATAACGTTTTTAACGTATTACGTTATATGGTATTACGCTATAACGTATTACGTTATATGGTATAACGTTATGTGGTATAACGTTATAACGTATTACCTTTTATGGTATTACGTCATATGGTATAACGTTATAACGTATTACGTTATATGGTATCACGTTATAACGTATTACGTTATATGGTATTACGTCACAACGTATTACGTTATATGGAATAACGTTATAACGTATTACGTTATATGGTATAACGATATAACGTATTACCTTATATGGTATAACGTCATATGGTATAACGTTGTAACGTATTACGTTATATGGTATTACGTTATAACGTATTACGTTATATGGTATAACGTTATAACGTATTACGTTATATGGTATTACGTTATAACGTATTACGTTATATGGTATAACGTTATAACGTATTACGTTATATGGTATTACGTCAAAACGTATTACGTTATATGGTATAACGTTTTTAACGTATTACGTTATATGGTATTACGTTATAACGTATTACGTTATACGGTATAACGTTATAACGTATTACGTTATATGGTATTACGTTATAACGTATTACGTTATATGGTATAACGTTATAACGTATTACCTTATATGGTATAACGTCATATGGTATAACGTTGTAACGTATTACGTTATATGGTATTACGTTATAACGTATTACGTTATATGGTATAACGTTATAACGTATTACGTTATATGGTATTACGTTATAACGTATTACGTTATATGGTATAACGTTATAACGTATTACGGTATATGGTATTACGTCAAAACGTATTACGTTATATGGTATAACGTTTTTAACGTATTACGTTATATGGTATTACGCTATAACGTATTACGTTATATGGTATAACGTTATAACGTATTACGTTATATTGTATTACGTCATAACGTATTACGTTATATGGTATAACGTTATAACGTTTTACCTTATATGGTATAACGTTATAACGTATTACGTTATATGGTATATCGTTATAACGTATTACGATATATGGTATAACGTTATAACGTATTACGTTATATGGTATAACGTTATAACGTATTACGTTATATGGTATCACGTTATAACGTATTACGTTATATGGTATTACGTCACAACGTATTACGTTATATGGAATAACGTTATAACGTATTACGTTATATGGTATAACGTTATAACGTATTACCTTATATGGTATAACGTCATATGGTATAACGTTGTAACGTATTACGTTATATGGTATTACGTTATAACGTATTACGTTATATGGTATAACGTTATAACGTATTACGTTATATGGTATTACGTTATAACGTATTACGTTATATGGTATAACGTTATAACGTATTACGTTATATGGTATAACGTTATAACGTATTACGTTATATGGTATAACGTTATGTGGTATAACGTTATAACGTATTACCTTATATGGTATAACGTCATATGGTATAACGTTATAACGTATTACGTTATATGGTATTACGTTATAACGTATTACGTTATATGGTATAACGTTATAACGTATTACGTTATATGGTATTACGTTATAACGTATTACGTTATATGGTATAACGTTATAACGTATTACGTTATATGGTATTACGTCATAACGTAACACGTTATATGGTATAACGTTATAACGTATTACGTTATATGGTATTACGTTATAACGTATTACGTTATATGGTATAACGTTATAACGTATTACGTTATATGGTATTACGTCAAAACGTATTACGTTATATGGTATAACGTTTTTAACGTATTACGTTATATGGTATTATGTCAAAACGTATTACGTTATATGGTATTACGTTATAACGTATTACGTTATATTGTATTACGTCATAACGTATTACGTTATATGGTATAACGTTATAACGTTTTACCTTATATGGTATAACGTTATAACGTAAAACGTTATATGGTATAACGTTATAACGTATTACGTTATATTGTATTACGTCATAACGTATTACGTTATATGGTATAACGTTATAACGTTTTACCTTATATGGTATTACGTCAAAACGTATTACGTTATATGGTATAACGTTTTTAACGTATTACGTTATATGGTATTACGTTATAACGTATTACGTTATATGGTATAACGTTATAACGTATTACGTTATATTGTATTACGTCATAACGTATTACGTTATATGGTATAACGTTATAACGTTTTACCTTATATGGTATAACGTTATAACGTATTACGTTATATGGTATAACGTTATAACGTATTACGATATATGGTATAACTTTATAACGTATTACGTTATATGGTATAACGTTATAACGTATTACGTTATATGGTATCACGTTATAACGTATTGCGTTATATGGTATTACGTCACAACGTATTACGTTATATGGAATAACGTTATAACGTATTACGTTATATGGTATAACGTTATAACTTATTACCTTATATGGTATAACGTCATATGGTATAACGTTGTAACGTATTACGTTATATGGTATTACGTTATAACGTATTACGTTATATGGTATAACGTTATAACGTATTACGTTATATGGTATTACGTTATAACGTATTACGTTATATGGTATAACGTTATAACGTATTACGTTATATGGTATAACGTTATAACGTATTACGTTATATGGTATAACGTTATGTGGTATAACGGTATAACGTATTACCTTATATGGTATAACGTCATATGGTATAACGTTATAACGTATTACGTTATATGGTATTACGTTATAACGTATTACGTTATATGGTATAACGTTATAACGTATTACGTTATATGGTATTACGTTATAACGTATTACGTTATATGGTATAACGTTATAACGTATTACGTTATATGGTATTACGTTATAACGTATTACGTTATATGGTATAACGTTATAACGTATTACGTTATATGGTATTACGTCAAAACGTATTACGTTATATGGTATAACGTTTTTAACGTATTACGTTATATGGTATTATGTCAAAACGTATTACGTTATATGGTATTACGTCAAAACGTATTACGTTATATGGTATAACGTTTTTAACGTATTACGTTATATGGTATTACGTTATAACGTATTACGTTATATGGTATAACGTTATAACGTATTACGTTATATGGTATTACGTTATAACGTATTACGTTATATGGTATAACGTTATAACGTATTACGTTATATGGTATTACGTCATAACGTAAAACGTTATATGGTATAACGTTATAACGTATTACGTTATATTGTATTACGTCATAACGTATTACGTTATATGGTATAACGTTATAACGTTTTACCTTATATGGTATAACGTTATAACGTAAAACGTTATATGGTATAACGTTATAACGTATTACGTTATACTGTATTACGTCATAACGTATTACGTTATATGGTATAACGTTATAACGTTTTACCTTATATGGTATTACGTCAAAACGTATTACGTTATATGGTATAACGTTTTTAACGTATTACGTTATATGGTATTACGTTATAACGTATTACGTTATATGGTATAACGTTATAACGTATTACGTTATATTGTATTACGTCATAACGTATTACGTTATATGGTATAACGTTATAACGTTTTACCTTATATGGTATAACGTTATAACGTATTACGTTATATGGTATAACGTTATAACGTATTACGATATATGGTATAACTTTATAACGTATTACGTTATATGGT
The DNA here is from genome assembly GCF_024542735.1 of Bombus huntii. Classification (NCBI taxonomy): domain Eukaryota; kingdom Metazoa; phylum Arthropoda; class Insecta; order Hymenoptera; family Apidae; genus Bombus; species Bombus huntii. The sequence continues at coordinate 18,742,971 of NC_066238.1, forward strand.
ATAACGTTATAACGTATTACGTTATATGGTATCACGTTATAACGTATTGCGTTATATGGTATTACGTCACAACGTATTACGTTATATGGAATAACGTTATAACGTATTACGTTATATGGTATAACGTTATAACTTATTACCTTATATGGTATAACGTCATATGGTATAACGTTGTAACGTATTACGTTATATGGTATTACGTTATAACGTATTACGTTATATGGTATAACGTTATAACGTATTACGTTATATGGTATTACGTTATAACGTATTACGTTATATGGTATAACGTTATAACGTATTACGTTATATGGTATAACGTTATAACGTATTACGTTATATGGTATAACGTTATGTGGTATAACGTTATAACGTATTACCTTATATGGTATAACGTCATATGGTATAACGTTATAACGTATTACGTTATATGGTATTACGTTATAACGTATTACGTTATATGGTATAACGTTATAACGTATTACGTTATATGGTATTACGTTATAACGTATTACGTTATATGGTATAACGTTATAACGTATTTAGTTATATGGTATTACGTCATAACGTAACACGTTATATGGTATAACGTTATAACGTATTACGTTATATGGTATTACGTTATAACGTATTACGTTATATGGTATAACTTTATAACGTATTACGTTATATGGTATTACGTTATAACGTATTACGTTATATGGTATAACGTTATAACGTATTACGTTATATGGTATTACGTCATAACGTAAAACGTTATATGGTATAACGTTATAACGTATTACGTTATATTGTATTACGTCATAACGTATTACGTTATATGGTATAACGTTATAACGTTTTACCTTATATGGTATAACGTTATAACGTATTACGTTATATGGTATAACGTTATAACGTATTACGATATATGGTATAACGTTATAACGTATTACGTTATATGGTATAACGTTATAACGTATTACGTTATATGGTATTACGTTATAACGTATTACGTTATATGGTATAACGTTATAACGTATTACCTTATATGGTATAACGTCATATGGTATAACGTTGTAACGTATTACGTTATATGGTATTACGTTATAACGTATTACGTTATATGGTATAACGTTATAACGTATTACGTTATATGGTATTACGTTATAACGTATTACGTTATATGGTATAACGTTATAACGTATTACGGTATATGGTATTACGTCAAAACGTATTACGTTATATGGTATAACGTTTTTAACGTATTACGTTATATGGTATTACGTTATAACGTATTACGTTATATGGTATAACGTTATATCGTATTACGTTATATTGTATTACGTCATAACGTATTACGTTATATGGTATAACGTTATAACGTTTTACCTTATATGGTATAACGTTATAACGTATTACGTTATATGGTATTACGTTATAACGTATTACGTTATATGGTATAACGTTATAACGTATTACGTTATATGGTATTACGTTATAACGTATTACGTTATATGGTATAACGTTATAACGTATTACGTTATATGGTATTACGTCAAAACGTATTACGTTATATGGTATAACGTTTTTAACGTATTACGTTATATGGTATTACGTTATAACGTATTACGTTATACGGTATAACGTTATAACGTATTACGATATATGGTATAACGTTATAACGTATTACGTTATATGGTATAACGTTATAACGTATTACGTTGTATGGTATAACGTTATGTGGTATAACGTTATAAAGTATTACCTTATATGGTATTACGTCATATGGTATAACGTTATAACGTATTACGTTATATGGTATCACGTTATAACGTATTACGTTATATGGTATTACCTCACAACGTATTACGTTATATGGTATAACGTTATAACGTATTACGTTATATGGTATAACGTTATAACGTATTACGTTATATGGTATTACGTTATAACGTATTACGTTATATGGTATAACGTTATAACGTATTACGTTATATGGTATTACGTCAAAACGTATTACGTTATATGGTATAACGTTTTTAACGTATTACGTTATATGGTATTACGTTATAACGTATTACGTTATATGGTATAACGTTATAACGTATTACGTTATATGGTATTACGTTATAACGTATTACGTTATATGGTATAACGTTATAACGTATTACGTTATATGGTATTACGTCAAAACGTATTACGTTATATGGTATAACGTTTTTAACGTATTACGTTATATGGTATTACGTTATAACGTATTACGTTATATGGTATAACGTTTTAGCGTATTACGTTATATGGTATTACGTTATAACGTATTACGTTATATGGTATAACGTTATAACGTATTACCTTATATGGTATAACGGCATATGGTATAACGTTGTAACGTATTACGTTATATGGTATTACGTTATAACGTATTACGTTATATGGTATAACGTTATAACGTATTACGTTATATGGTATTACGTTATAACGTATTACGTTATATGGTATAACGTTATAACGTATTACGGTATATGGTATTACGTCAAAACGTATTACGTTATATGGTATAACGTTTTTAACGTATTACGTTATATGGTATTACGTTATAACGTATTACGTTATATGGTATAACGTTATAACGTATTACGTTATATTGTATTACGTCATAACGTATTACGTTATATGGTATAACGTTATAACGTTTTACCTTATATGGTATAACGTTATAACGTATTACGTTATATGGTATAACGTTATAACGTATTACGATATATGGTATAACGTTATAACGTATTACGTTATATGGTATAACGTTATAACGTATTACGTTATATGGTATCACGTTATAACGTATTACGTTATATGGTATTACGTCACAACGTATTACGTTATATGGAATAACGTTATAACGTATTACGTTATATGGTATAACGTTATAACGTATTACCTTATATGGTATAACGTCATATGGTATAACGTTGTAACGTATTACGTTATATGGTATTACGTTATAACGTATTACGTTAAATGGTATAACGTTTTTAACGTATTACGTTATATGGTATTACGTTATAACGTATTACGTTATATGGTATAACGTTATAACTTATTACGTTATATGGTATTACGTTATAACGTATTACGTTATATGGTATAACGTTATAACGTATTACGTTATATGGTATTACGTCAAAACGTATTACGTTATATGGTATAACGTTTTTAACGTATTACGTTATATGGTATTACGCTATAACGTATTACGTTATATGGTATAACGTTATAACGTATTACGTTATATGGTATTACGTTATAACGTATTACGTTATATGGTATAACGTTATAACGTATAACCTTATATGGTATAACGTCATATGGTATAACGTTGTAACGTATTACGTTATATGGTATTACGTTATAACGTATTACGTTATATGGTATAACGTTATAACGTATTACGTTATATGGTATTACGTTATAACGTATTACGTTATATGGTATAACGTTATAACGTATTACGGTATATGGTATTACGTCAAAACGTATTACGTTATATGGTATAACGTTTTTAACGTATTACGTTATATGGTATTACGTTATAACGTATTACGTTATATGGTATAACGTTATATCGTATTACGTTATATTGTATTACGTCATAACGTATTACGTTATATGGTATAACGTTATAACGTTTTACCTTATATGGTATAACGTTATAACGTATTACGTTATATGGTATAACGTTATAACGTATTACGATATATGGTATAACGTTATAACGTATTACGTTATATGGTATAACGTTATAACGTATTACGTTATATGGTATCACGTTATAACGTATTACGTTATATGGTATTACGTCACAACGTATTACGTTATATGGAATAACGTTATAACGTATTACGTTATATGGTATAACGTTATAACGTATTACCTTATATGGTGTAACGTCATATGGTATAACGTTGTAACGTATTACGTTATATGGTATTACGTTATAACGTATTACGTTATATGGTATAACGTTATAACGTATTACGTTATATGGTATAACGTTATGTGGTATAACGTTATAACGTATTACCTTATATGGTATAACGTCATATGGTATAACGTTATAACGTATTACGTTATATGGTATTACGTTATAACGTATTACGTTATATGGTATAACGTTATAACGTATTACGTTATATGGTATTACGTTATAACGTATTACGTTATATGGTATAACGTTATAACGTATTACGTTATATGGTATTACGTCATAACGTAACACGTTATATGGTATAACGTTATAACGTATTACGTTATATTGTATTACGTCATAACGTATTACGTTATATGGTATAACGTTATAACGTTTTACCTTATATGGTATAACGTTATAACGTATTGCTTTATATGGTATAACGTTATAACGTATTACGATATATGGTATAACGTTATAACGTATTACGTTATATGGTATAACGTTATAACGTATTACGTTATATGGTATAACGTTATGTGGTATAACGTTATAACGTATTACCTTATATGGTATTACGTCATATGGTATAACGTTATAACGTATTACGTTATATGGTATTACGTTATAACGTATTACGTTATATGGTATAACGTTATAACGTATTACGTTATATGGTATTACGTTGTAACGTATTACGTTATATGGTATAACGTTATAACGTATTACGTTATATGGTATTACGTCAAAACGTATTACGTTATATGGTATAACGTTTTTAACGTATTACGTTATATGGTATTACGTCAAAACGTATTACGTTATATGGTATTACGTCAAAACGTATTACGTTATATGGTATAACGTTTTTAACGTATTACGTTATATGGTATTACGTTATAACGTATTACGTTATATGGTATAACGTTATAACGTATTACGTTATATGGTATTACGTTATAACGTATTACGTTATATGGTATAACGTTATAACGTATTACGTTATATGGTATTACGTTATAACGTATTACGTTATATGGTATAACGTTATAACGTATTACGTTATATGGTATTACGTTATAACGTATTACGTTATATGGTATAACGTTATAACGTATTACGTTATATGGTATTACGTCAAAACGTATTACGTTATATGGTATAACGTTTTTAACGTATTACGTTATATGGTATTACGTTATAACGTATTACGTTATACGGTATAACGTTATAACGTATTACGATATATGGTATAACGTTATAACGTATTACGTTATATGGTATAACGTTATAACGTATTACGTTGTATGGTATAACGTTATGTGGTATAACGTTATAAAGTATTACCTTATATGGTATTACGTCATATGGTATAACGTTATAACGTATTACGTTATATGGTATCACGTTATAACGTATTACGTTATATGGTATTACCTCACAACGTATTACGTTATATGGTATAACGTTATAACGTATTACGTTATATGGTATAACGTTATAACGTATTACGTTATATGGTATTACGTTATAACGTATTACGTTATATGGTATAACGTTATAACGTATTACGTTATATGGTATTACGTCAAAACGTATTACGTTATATGGTATAACGTTTTTAACGTATTACGTTATATGGTATTACGTTATAACGTATTACGTTATATGGTATAACGTTATAACGTATTACGTTATATGGTATTACGTTATAACGTATTACGTTATATGGTATAACGTTATAACGTATTACGTTATATGGTATTACGTCAAAACGTATTACGTTATATGGTATAACGTTTTTAACGTATTACGTTATATGGTATTACGTTATAACGTATTACGTTATATGGTATAACGTTATAACGTATTACGTTATATGGTAAAACGTTATAACGTATTACGATATATGGTATAACGTTATAACGTATTACGTTATATGGTATAACGTTATAACGTATTACGTTATATGGTATCACGTTATAACGTATTACGTTATATGGTATTACGTCACAACGTATTACGTTATATGGAATAACGTTATAACGTATTACGTTATATGGTATAACGTTATAACGTATTACCTTATATGGTATAACGTCATATGGTATAACGTTGTAACGTATTACGTTATATGGTATTACGTTATAACGTATTACGTTAAATGGTATAACGTTTTTAACGTATTACGTTATATGGTATTACGTTATAACGTATTACGTTATATGGTACAACGTTATAACTTATTACGTTATATGGTATTACGTTATAACGTATTACGTTATATGGTATAACGTTATAACGTATTACGTTATATGGTATTACGTCAAAACGTATTACGTTATATGGTATAACGTTTTTAACGTATTACGTTATATGGTATTACGTTATAACGTATTACGTTATATGGTATAACGTTATAACGTATTACGTTATATGGTATTACGTTATAACGTATTACGTTATATGGTATAACGTTATAACGTATTACCTTATATGGTATAACGTCATATGGTATAACGTTGTAACGTATTACGTTATATGGTATTACGTTATAACGTATTACGTTATATGGTATAACGTTATAACGTATTACGTTATATGGTATTACGTTATAACGTATTACGTTATATGGTATAACGTTATAACGTATTACGGTATATGGTATTACGTCAAAACGTATTACGTTATATGGTATAACGTTTTTAACGTATTACGTTATATGGTATTACGTTATAACGTATTACGTTATATGGTATAACGTTATATCGTATTACGTTATATTGTATTACGTCATAACGTATTACGTTATATGGTATAACGTCACAACGTATTACGTTATATGGAATAACGTTATAACGTATTACGTTATATGGTATAACGTTATAACGTATTACCTTATATGGTATAACGTCATATGGTATAACGTTGTAACGTATTACGTTATATGGTATTACGTTATAACGTATTACGTTATATGGTATAACGTTATAACGTATTACGTTATATGGTATTACGTTATAACGTATTACGTTATATGGTATAACGTTATAACGTATTACGTTATATGGTATAACGTTATAACGTATTACGTTATATGGTATAACGTTATGTGGTATAACGTTATAACGTATTACCTTATATGGTATAACGTCATATGGTATAACGTTATAACGTATTACGTTATATGGTATTACGTTATAACGTATTACGTTATATGGTATAACGTTATAACGTATTACGTTATATTGTATTACGTCATAACGTATTACGTTATATGGTATAACGTTATAACGTTTTACCTTATATGGTATAACGTTATAACGTATTGCGTTATATGGTATAACGTTATAACGTATTACGATATATGGTATAACGTTATAACGTATTACGTTATATGGTATAACGTTATAACGTATTACGTTATATGGTATCACGTTATAACGTATTACGTTATATGGTATAACGTTATAACGTATTACGTTATATGGTATAACGTTATAACGTATTACGTTATATGGTATTACGTCATAACGTAACACGTTATATGGTATAACGTTATAACGTATTACGTTATATTGTATTACGTCATAACGTATTACGTTATATGGTATAACGTTATAACGTTTTACCTTATATGGTATAACGTTATAACGTATTGCGTTATATGGTATAACGTTATAACGTATTACGATATATGGTATAACGTTATAACGTATTACGTTATATGGTATAACGTTATAACGTATTACGTTATATGGTATAACGTTATGTGGTATAACGTTATAACGTATTACCTTATATGGTATTACGTCATATGGTATAACGTTATAACGTATTACGTTATATGGTATTACGTTATAACGTATTACGTTATATGGTATAACGTTATAACGTATTACGTTATATGGTATTACGTTGTAACGTATTACGTTATATGGTATAACGTTATGTGGTATAACGTTATAACGTATTACCTTATATGGTATTACGTCATATGGTATAACGTTATAACGTATTACGTTATATGGTATCACGTTATAACGTATTACGTTATATGGTATTACCTCACAACGTATTACGTTATATGGTATAACGTTATAACGTATTACGTTATATGGTATAACGTTATAACGTATTACGTTATATGGTATTACGTTATAACGTATTACGTTATATGGTATAACGTTATAACGTATTACGTTATATGGTATTACGTCAAAACGTATTACGTTAAATGGTATAACGTTTTTAACGTATTACGTTATATGGTATTACGTTATAACGTATTACGTTATATGGTATAACGTTATAACGTATTACGTTATATGGTATTACGTTATAACGTATTACGTTATATGGTATAACGTTATAACGTATTACGTTATATGGTATTACGTCAAAACGTATTACGTTAAATGGTATAACGTTTTTAACGTATTACGTTATATGGTATTACGTTATAACGTATTACGTTATATGGTATAACGTTATAACGTATTACGTTATATGGTATCACGTTATAACGTATTACGTTATATGGTATTACGTCACAACGTATTACGTTATATGGAATAACGTTATAACGTATTACGTTATATGGTATAACGTTATAACGTATTACCTTATATGGTATAACGTCATATGGTATAACGCTGTAACGTATTACGTTATATGGTATTACGTTATAACGTATTACGTTATATGGTATAACGTTATAACGTATTACGTTATATGGTATTACGTTATAACGTATTACGTTATATGGTATAACGTTATAACGTATTACGTTATATGGTATAACGTTATAACGTATTACGTTATATGGTATAACGTTATGTGGTATAACGTTATAACGTATTACCTTATATGGTATAACGTCATATGGTATAACGTTATAACGTATTACGTTATATGGTATTACGTTATAACGTATTACGTTATATGGTATAACGTTATAACGTATTACGTTATATGGTATTACGTTATAACGTATTACGTTATATGGTATAACGTTATAACGTATTACGTTATATGGTATTACGTCATAACGTAACACGTTATATGGTATAACGTTATAACGTATTACGTTATATTGTATTACGTCATAACGTATTACGTTATATGGTATAACGTTATAACGTTTTACCTTATATGGTATAACGTTATAACGTATTGCGTTATATGGTATAACGTTATAACGTATTACGATATATGGTATAACGTTATAACGTATTACGTTATATGGTATAACGTTATAACGTATTACGTTATATGGTATTACGTCATAACGTAAAACGTTATATGGTATAACGTTATAACGTATTACGTTATATTGTATTACGTCATAACGTATTACGTTATATGGTATAACGTTATAACGTTTTACCTTATATGGTATAACGTTATAACGTATTACGTTATATGGTATAACGTTATAACGTATTACGTTATATGGTATAACGTTATAACGTATTACGTTATATGGTATCACGTTATAACGTATTACGTTATATGGTATTACGTCACAACGTATTACGTTATATGGAATAACGTTATAACGTATTACGTTATATGGTATAACGTTATAACGTATTACCTTATATGGTATAACGTCATATGGTATAACGTTGTAACGTATTACGTTATATGGTATTACGTTATAACGTATTACGTTAAATGGTATAACGTTTTTAACGTATTACGTTATATGGTATTACGTTATAACGTATTACGTTATATGGTACAACGTTATAACTTATTACGTTATATGGTATTACGTTATAACGTATTACGTTATATGGTATAACGTTATAACGTATTACGTTATATGGTATTACGTCAAAACGTATTACGTTATATGGTATAACGTTTTTAACGTATTACGTTATATGGTATTACGTTATAACGTATTACGTTATATGGTATAACGTTATAACGTATTACGTTATATGGTATTACGTTATAACGTATTACGTTATATGGTATAACGTTATAACGTATTACCTTATATGGTATAACGTCATATGGTATAACGTTGTAACGTATTACGTTATATGGTATTACGTTATAACGTATTACGTTATATGGTATAACGTTATAACGTATTACGTTATATGGTATTACGTTATAACGTATTACGTTATATGGTATAACGTTATAACGTATTACGGTATATGGTATTACGTCAAAACGTATTACGTTATATGGTATAACGTTTTTAACGTATTACGTTATATGGTATTACGTTATAACGTATTACGTTATATGGTATAACGTTATATCGTATTACGTTATATTGTATTACGTCATAACGTATTACGTTATATGGTATAACGTCACAACGTATTACGTTATATGGAATAACGTTATAACGTATTACGTTATATGGTATAACGTTATAACGTATTACCTTATATGGTATAACGTCATATGGTATAACGTTGTAACGTATTACGTTATATGGTATTACGTTATAACGTATTACGTTATATGGTATAACGTTATAACGTATTACGTTATATGGTATTACGTTATAACGTATTACGTTATATGGTATAACGTTATAACGTATTACGTTATATGGTATAACGTTATAACGTATTACGTTATATGGTATAACGTTATGTGGTATAACGTTATAACGTATTACCTTATATGGTATAACGTCATATGGTATAACGTTATAACGTATTACGTTATATGGTATTACGTTATAACGTATTACGTTATATGGTATAACGTTATAACGTATTACGTTATATTGTATTACGTCATAACGTATTACGTTATATGGTATAACGTTATAACGTTTTACCTTATATGGTATAACGTTATAACGTATTGCGTTATATGGTATAACGTTATAACGTATTACGATATATGGTATAACGTTATAACGTATTACGTTATATGGTATAACGTTATAACGTATTACGTTATATGGTATCACGTTATAACGTATTACGTTATATGGTAAAACGTTATAACGTATTACGTTATATGGTATAACGTTATAACGTATTACGTTATATGGTATTACGTCATAACGTAACACGTTATATGGTATAACGTTATAACGTATTACGTTATATTGTATTACGTCATAACGTATTACGTTATATGGTATAACGTTATAACGTTTTACCTTATATGGTATAACGTTATAACGTATTGCGTTATATGGTATAACGTTATAACGTATTACGATATATGGTATAACGTTATAACGTATTACGTTATATGGTATAACGTTATAACGTATTACGTTATATGGTATAACGTTATGTGGTATAACGTTATAACGTATTACCTTATATGGTATTACGTCATATGGTATAACGTTATAACGTATTACGTTATATGGTATTACGTTATAACGTATTACGTTATATGGTATAACGTTATAACGTATTACGTTATATGGTATTACGTTGTAACGTATTACGTTATATGGTATAACGTTATGTGGTATAACGTTATAACGTATTACCTTATATGGTATTACGTCATATGGTATAACGTTATAACGTATTACGTTATATGGTATCACGTTATAACGTATTACGTTATATGGTATTACCTCACAACGTATTACGTTATATGGTATAACGTTATAACGTATTACGTTATATGGTATAACGTTATAACGTATTACGTTATATGGTATTACGTTATAACGTATTACGTTATATGGTATAACGTTATAACGTATTACGTTATATGGTATTACGTCAAAACGTATTACGTTAAATGGTATAACGTTTTTAACGTATTACGTTATATGGTATTACGTTATAACGTATTACGTTATATGGTATAACGTTATAACGTATTACGTTATATGGTATTACGTTATAACGTATTACGTTATATGGTATAACGTTATAACGTATTACGTTATATGGTATTACGTCAAAACGTATTACGTTAAATGGTATAACGTTTTTAACGTATTACGTTATATGGTATTACGTTATAACGTATTACGTTATATGGTATAACGTTATAACGTATTACGTTATATGGTATCACGTTATAACGTATTACGTTATATGGTATTACGTCACAACGTATTACGTTATATGGAATAACGTTATAACGTATTACGTTATATGGTATAACGTTATAACGTATTACCTTATATGGTATAACGTCATATGGTATAACGCTGTAACGTATTACGTTATATGGTATTACGTTATAACGTATTACGTTATATGGTATAACGTTATAACGTATTACGTTATATGGTATTACGTTATAACGTATTACGTTATATGGTATAACGTTATAACGTATTACGTTATATGGTATAACGTTATAACGTATTACGTTATATGGTATAACGTTATGTGGTATAACGTTATAACGTATTACCTTATATGGTATAACGTCATATGGTATAACGTTATAACGTATTACGTTATATGGTATTACGTTATAACGTATTACGTTATATGGTATAACGTTATAACGTATTACGTTATATGGTATTACGTTATAACGTATTACGTTATATGGTATAACGTTATAACGTATTACGTTATATGGTATTACGTCATAACGTAACACGTTATATGGTATAACGTTATAACGTATTACGTTATATTGTATTACGTCATAACGTATTACGTTATATGGTATAACGTTATAACGTTTTACCTTATATGGTATAACGTTATAACGTATTGCGTTATATGGTATAACGTTATAACGTATTACGATATATGGTATAACGTTATAACGTATTACGTTATATGGTATAACGTTATAACGTATTACGTTATATGGTATTACGTCATAACGTAAAACGTTATATGGTATAACGTTATAACGTATTACGTTATATTGTATTACGTCATAACGTATTACGTTATATGGTATAACGTTATAACGTTTTACCTTATATGGTAAAACGTTATAACGTATTACGATATATGGTATAACGTTATAACGTATTACGTTATATGGTATAACGTTATAACGTATTACGTTATATGGTATAACGTTATAACGTATTACGTTATATGGTATAACGTTATGTGGTATAACGTTATAACGTATTACCTTATATGGTATTACGTCATATGGTATAACGTTATAACGTATTACGTTATATGGTATTACGTTATAACGTATTACGTTATATGGTATAACGTTATAACGTATTACGTTATATGGTATAACGTTATAACGTATTACGTTATATGGTATAACGTTATAACGTATTACGTTATATGGTATTACGTTATAACGTATTACGTTATATGGTATAACGTTATAACGTATTACGTTATATGGTATAACGTTATAACGTATTACGTTATATGGTATTACGTCATATGGTATAACGTTATAACGTATTACGTTATATGGTATCACGTTATAACGTATCACCTTATATGTTATAACGTCATATGGTATAACGTTATAACGTATTACGTTATATAGTATCACGTTATAACGTATTACGTTATATGGTATTATGTCACAACGTATTACGTTATATGGTATAACGTTATAACGTATTACGTTATATGGTATTACGTTATAACGTATTACGTTATGTGGTATAACGTTATAACGTATTACGTTATATGGTATTACGTCATAACGTAACACGTTATATGGTATAACGTTATAACGTATTACTTTATATTGTATTACGTCATAACGTATTACGTTATATGGTATAACGTTATAACGTTTTACCTTATATGGTATAACGTTATAACGTATTACGTTATATGGTATAACGTTATAACGTATTACGATATATGGTATAACGTTATAACGTATTACGTTATATGGTATAACGTTATAACGTATTTCGTTATATGGTATAACGTTATGTGGTATAACGTTATAACGTATTACCTTATATGGTATTACGTCATATGGTATAACGTTATAACGTATTACGTTATATGGTATCACGTTATAACGTATTACGTTATATGGTATTACGTCACAACGTATTACGTTATATGGAATAACGTTATAACGTATTACGTTATATGGTATAACGTTATAACGTTTTACCTTATATGGTATAACGTCATATGGTATAACGTCGTAACGTATTACGTTATATGGTATTACGTTATAACGTCTTACGTTATATGGTATAACGTTATAACGTATTACGTTATATGGTATTACGTTATAACGTATTACGTTATATGGTATAACGTTATAACGTATTACGTTATATGGTATTACGTCAAAACGTATTACGTTATATGGTATAACGTTTTTAACGTATTACGTTATATGGTATTACGTTATAACGTATTACGTTATACGGTATAACGTTATAACGTATTACGATATATGGTATAACGTTATAACGTATTACGTTATATGGTATAACGTTATAACGTATTACGTTATATGGTATAACGTTATGTGGTATAACGTTATAACGTATTACCTTATATGGTATTACGTCATATGGTATAACGTTATAACGTATTACGTTATATGGTATCACGTTATAACGTATTACGTTATATGGTATTACCTCACAACGTATTACGTTATATGGTATAACGTTATAACGTATTACGTTATATGGTATAACGTTATAACGTATTACGTTATATGGTATTACGTTATAACGTATTACGTTATATGGTATAACGTTATAACGTATTACGTTATATGGTATTACGTCAAAACGTATTACGTTAAATGGTATAACGTTTTTAACGTATTACGTTATATGGTATTACGTTATAACGTATTACGTTATATGGTATAACGTTATAACGTATTACGTTATATGGTATTACGTTATAACGTATTACGTTATATGGTATAACGTTATAACGTATTACGTTATATGGTATTACGTCAAAACGTATTACGTTAAATGGTATAACGTTTTTAACGTATTACGTTATATGGTATTACGTTATAACGTATTACGTTATATGGTATAACGTTATAACGTATTACGTTATATGGTATCACGTTATAACGTATTACGTTATATGGTATTACGTCACAACGTATTACGTTATATGGAATAACGTTATAACGTATTACGTTATATGGTATAACGTTATAACGTATTACCTTATATGGTATAACGTCATATGGTATAACGCTGTAACGTATTACGTTATATGGTATTACGTTATAACGTATTACGTTATATGGTATAACGTTATAACGTATTACGTTATATGGTATTACGTTATAACGTATTACGTTATATGGTATAACGTTATAACGTATTACGTTATATGGTATAACGTTATAACGTATTACGTTATATGGTATAACGTT
Source organism: Bombus huntii (assembly GCF_024542735.1). Taxonomy (NCBI): domain Eukaryota; kingdom Metazoa; phylum Arthropoda; class Insecta; order Hymenoptera; family Apidae; genus Bombus; species Bombus huntii. Next base: position 18,758,215 of record NC_066238.1, read on the forward strand.
ATGTGGTATAACGTTATAACGTATTACCTTATATGGTATAACGTCATATGGTATAACGTTATAACGTATTACGTTATATGGTATTACGTTATAACGTATTACGTTATATGGTATAACGTTATAACGTATTACGTTATATGGTATTACGTTATAACGTATTACGTTATATGGTACAACGTTATAACGTATTACGTTATATGGTATAACGTTATGTGGTATAACGTTATAACGTATTACCTTATATGGTATTACGTCATATGGTATAACGTTATAACGTATTACGTTATATGGTATTACGTTATAACGTATTACGTTATATGGTATAACGTTATAACGTATTACGTTATATGGTATAACGTTATAACGTATTACGTTATATGGTATAACGTTATAACGTATTACGTTATATGGTATTACGTTATAACGTATTACGTTATATGGTATAACGTTATAACGTATTACGTTATATGGTATAACGTTATGTGGTATAACGTTATAACGTATTACGTTATATGGTATTACGTCATATGGTATAACGTTATAACGTATTACGTTATATGGTATCACGTTATAACGTATCACCTTATATGTTATAACGTCATATGGTATAACGTTATAACGTATTACGTTATATAGTATCACGTTATAACGTATTACGTTATATGGTATTATGTCACAACGTATTACGTTATATGGTATAACGTTATAACGTATTACGTTATATGGTATTACGTTATAACGTATTACGTTATGTGGTATAACGTTATAACGTATTACGTTATATGGTATTACGTCATAACGTAACACGTTATATGGTATAACGTTATAACGTATTACTTTATATTGTATTACGTCATAACGTAATACGTTATATGGTATAACGTTATAACGTTTTACCTTATATGGTATAACGTTATAACGTATTACGTCATATGGTATAACGTTATAACGTATTACGTTATATGGTATCACGTTATAACGTATTACGTTATATGGTATTACGTCACAACGTATTACGTTATATGGAATAACGTTATAACGTATTACGTTATATGGTATAACGTTATAACGTATTACCTTATATGGTATAACGTCATATGGTATAACGTTGTAACGTATTACGTTATATGGTATTACGTTATAACGTATTACGTTATATGGTATAACGTTATAACGTATTACGTTATATGGTATAACGTTATGTGGTATAACGTTATAACGTATTACGTTATATGGTATTACGTCATATGGTATAACGTTATAACGTATTACGTTATATGGTATCACGTTATAACGTATCACCTTATATGTTATAACGTCATATGGTATAACGTTATAACGTATTACGTTATATAGTATCACGTTATAACGTATTACGTTATATGGTAATATGTCACAACGTATTACGTTATATGGTATAACGTTATAACGTATTACGTTATATGGTATTACGTTATAACGTATTACGTTATATGGTATAACGTTATAACGTATTTCGTTATATGGTATAACGTTATGTGGTATAACGTTATAACGTATTACCTTATATGGTATTACGTCATATGGTATAACGTTATAACGTATTACGTTATATGGTATCACGTTATAACGTATTACGTTATATGGTGTTACGTCACAACGTATTACGTTATATGGAATAACGTTATAACGTATTACGTTATATGGTATAACGTTATAACGTATTACCTTATATGGTATAACGTCATATGGTATAACGTTGTAACGTATTACGTTATATGGTATTACGTTATAACGTATTACGTTATATGGTATAACGTTATAACGTATTACGTTATATGGTATAACGTTATGTGGTATAACGTTATAACGTATTACGTTATATGGTATTACGTCATATGGTATAACGTTATAACGTATTACGTTATATGGTATCACGTTATAACGTATCACCTTATATGTTATAACGTCATATGGTATAACGTTATAACGTATTACGTTATATAGTATCACGTTATAACGTATTACGTTATATGGTAATATGTCACAACGTATTACGTTATATGGTATAACGTTATAACGTATTACGTTATATGGTATTACGTTATAACGTATTACGTTATATGGTATTATGTTATAACGTATTACGTTATATGGTATAACGTTATAACGTATTACGTTATATGGTATTACGTCAAAACGTATTACGTTATATGGTATAACGTTTTTAACGTATTACGTTATATGGTATTACGTTATAACGTATTACGTTATATGGTATAACGTTATAACGTATTACGTTATATGGTATTACGTTATAACGTATTACGTTATATGGTATAACGTTATAACGTATTACGTTATATTGTATTACGTCATAACGTATTACGTTATATGGTATAACGTTATAACGTTTTACCTTATATGGTATAACGTTATAACGTATTACGTTATATGGTATAACGTTATAACGTATTACGATATATGGTATAACGTTATAACGTATTACCTTATATGGTATTACGTCATATGGTATAACGTTATAACGTATTACGTTATATGGTATCACGTTATAACGTATTACGTTATATGGTATTACCTCACAACGTATTACGTTATATGGTATAACGTTATAACGTATTACGTTATATGGTATTACGTTATAACGTATTACGTTATATGGTATAACGTTATAACGTATTACGTTATATGGTATAACGTTATGTGGTATAACGTTATAACGTATTACGTTATATGGTATTACGTCATATGGTATAACGTTATAACGTTTTACGTTATATGGTATCACGTTATAACGTATCACCTTATATGTTATAACGTCATATGGTATAACGTTATAACGTATTACGTTATATAGTATCACGTTATAACGTATTACGTTATATGGTATTATGTCACAACGTATTACGTTATATGGTATAACGTTATAACGTATTACGTTATATGGTATTACGTTATAACGTATTACGTTATGTGGTATAACGTTATAACGTATTACGTTATATGGTATTACGTCATAACGTAACACGTTATATGGTATAACGTTATAACGTATTACGTTATATTGTATTACGTCATAACGTATTACGTTATATGGTATAACGTTATAACGTTTTACCTTATATGGTATAACGTTATAACGTATTACCTTATATGGTATAACGTCATATGGTATAACGTTGTAACGTATTACGTTATATGGTATTACGTTATAACGTATTACGTTATATGGTATTATGTCACAACGTATTACGTTATATGGTATAACGTTATAACGTATTACGTTATATGGTATTACGTTATAACGTATTACGTTATGTGGTATAACGTTATAACGTATTACGTTATATGGTATCACGTTATAACGTATCACCTTATATGTTATAACGTCATATGGTATAACGTTATAACGTATTACGTTATATAGTATCACGTTATAACGTATTACGTTATATGGTATTATGTCACAACGTATTACGTTATATGGTATAACGTTATAACGTATTACGTTATATGGTATTACGTTATAACGTATTACGTTATATGGTATTACGTTATAACGTATTACGTTATGTGGTATAACGTTATAACGTATTACGTTATATGGTATTACGTCATAACGTAACACGTTATATGGTATAGCGTTATAACGTATTACGTTATATTGTATTATGTCACAACGTATTACGTTATATGGTATAACGTTATAACGTATTACGATATATGGTATAACGTTATAACGTATTACGTTATATGGTATAACGTTATAACGTATTTCGTTATATGGTATAACGTTATGTGGTATAACGTTATAACGTATTACCTTATATGGTATTACGTCATATGGTATAACGTTATAACGTATTACGTTATATGGTATCACGTTATAACGTATTACGTTATATGGTATTACGTCACAACGTATTACGTTATATGGAATAACGTTATAACGTATTACGTTATATGGTATAACGTTATAACGTATTACCTTATATGGTATAACGTCATATGGTATAACGTTGTAACGTATTACGTTATATGGTATTACGTTATAACGTATTACGTTATATGGTATAACGTTATAACGTATTACGTTATATGGTATAACGTTATGTGGTATAACGTTATAACGTATTACGTTATATGGTATTACGTCATATGGTATAACGTTATAACGTATTACGTTATATGGTATCACGTTATAACGTATCACTTTATATGTTATAACGTCATATGGTATAACGTTATAACGTATTACGTTATATAGTATCACGTTATAACGTATTACGTTATATGGTAATATGTCACAACGTATTACGTTATATGGTATAACGTTATAACGTATTACGTTATATGGTATTACGTTATAACGTATTACGTTATATGGTATTATGTTATAACGTATTACGTTATATGGTATAACGTTATAACGTATTACGTTATATGGTATTACGTCAAAACGTATTACGTTATATGGTATAACGTTTTTAACGTATTACGTTATATGGTATTACGTTATAACGTATTACGTTATATGGTATAACGTTATAACGTATTACGTTATATGGTATTACGTTATAACGTATTACGTTATATGGTATAACGTTATAACGTATTACGTTATATGGTATTACGTCATAACGTAACACGTTATATGGTATAACGTTATAACGTATTACGTTATATTGTATTACGTCATAACGTATTACGTTATATGGTATAACGTTATAACGTATTACGTTATATCGTATAACGTTATAACGTATTACGTTATATGGTATAACGTTATGTGGTATAACGTTACAACGTATTACCTTATATGGTATTACGTCATATGGTATAACGTTATAACGTATTACGTTATATGGTATCACGTTATAACGTATTACGTTATATGGTATTACGTCACAACGTATTACGTTATATGGAATAACGTTATAACGTATTACGTTATATGGTATAACGTTATAACGTATTACCTTATATGGTATAACGTCATATGGTATAACGATGAAACGTATTACGTTATTTGGTATTACATTATAACGTATTACGTTATATGGTATAACGTTATAACGTATTACGTTATATGGTATTACGTTATAACGTATTACGTTATATGGTATAACGTTATAACGTATTACGTTATATGGTATTACGTCATAACGTAACACGTTATATGGTATAACTTTATAACGTATTACGTTATATGGTATTACGTTATAACGTATTACGTTATATGGTATAACGTTATAACGTATTACGTTATATGGTATTACGTTATAACGTATTACATTATATGGTATAACGTTATAACGTATTACTTTATATGGTATTACGTTATAACGTATTACGTTATATGGTATAACGTTAGAACGTAATACGTTATATGGTATTACGTTATAACGTATTACGTTATATGGTATAACGTTATAACGTATTACGTTATATGGTATTACGTTATAACGTATTACGTTATATGGTATAACGTTATAACGTATTACGTTATATGGTATAACGTTATAACGTATTACGTTATATGGTATAACGTTATAACGTATTACGTTATATGGTATAACGTTATGTGGTATAACGTTATAACGTATTACCTTATATGGTATTACGTCATATGGTATAACGTTATAACGTATTACGTTATATGGTATTACGTTATAACGTATTACGTTATATGGTATAACGTTATAACGTATTACGTTATATGGTATAACGTTATAACGTATTACGTTATATGGTATAACGTTATAACGTATTACGTTATATGGTATAACGTCATATGGTATAACGTCGTAACGTATTACGTTATATGGTATTACGTTATAACGTATTACGTTATATGGTATAACGTTATAACGTATTACGTTATATGGTATTACGTTATAACGTATTACGTTATATGGTATAACGTTATAACGTATTACGTTATATGGTATTACGTCAAAACGTATTACGTTATATGGTATAACGTTTTTAACGTATTACGTTATATGGTATTACGTTATAACGTATTACGTTATACGGTATAACGTTATAACGTATTACGATATATGGTATAACGTTATAACGTATTACGTTATATGGTATAACGTTATAACGTATTACGTTATATTGTATTACGTCATAACGTATTACGTTATATGGTATAACGTTATAACGTTTTACCTTATATGGTATAACGTCATATGGTATAACGTCGTAACGTATTACGTTATATGGTATTACGTTATAACGTATTACGTTATATGGTATAACGTTATAACGTATTACGTTATATGGTATTACGTTATAACGTATTACGTTATATGGTATAACGTTATAGCGTATTACGTTATATGGTATTACGTCAAAACGTATTACGTTATATGGTATAACGTTTTTAACGTATTACGTTATATGGTATTACGTTATAACGTATTACGTTATACGGTATAACGTTATAACGTATTACGATATATGGTATAACGTTATAACGTATTACGTTATATGGTATAACGTTATAACGTATTACGTTATATGGTATAACGTTATGTGGTATAACGTTATAACGTATTACCTTATATGGTATTACGTCATATGGTATAACGTTATAACGTATTACGTTATATGGTATCACGTTATAACGTATTACGTTATATGGTATTACCTCACAACGTATTACGTTATATGGTATAACGTTATAACGTATTACGTTATATGGTATAACGTTATAACGTATTACGTTATATGGTATAACGTTATAACGTATTACGTTATATGGTATTACGTCAAAACGTATTACGTTATATGGTATTACGTCAAAACGTATTACGTTATATGGTATAACGTTTTTAACGTATTACGTTATATGGTATTACGTCATAACGTAACACGTTATATGGTATAACGTTATAACGTATTACGTTATATTGTATTACTTCATAACGTATTACGTTATATGGTATAACGTTATAACGTTTTACCTTATATGGTATAACGTTATAACGTATTACGTTATATGGTATAACGTTATAACGTATTACGATAGATGGTATAACGTTATAACGTATTACGTTATATGGTATAACGTTATAACGTATTTCGTTATATGGTATAACGTTATGTGGTATAACGTTATAACGTATTACCTTATATGGTATTACGTCATATGGTATAACGTTATAACGTATTACGTTATATGGTATCACGTTATAACGTATTACGTTATATGGTATAACGTTATAACGTATTACGTTATATGGTATAACGTTATAACGTATTACGTTATATGGTATAACGTTATAACGTATTACGTTATATGGTATTACGTCAAAACGTATTACGTTATATGGTATAACGTTTTTAACGTATTACGTTATATGGTATTACGTTATAACGTATTACGTTATACGGTATAACGTTATAACGTATTACGATATATGGTATAACGTTATAACGTATTACGTTATATGGTATAACGTTATAACGTATTACGTTATATGGTATAACGTTATGTGGTATAACGTTACAACGTATTACCTTATATGGTATTACGTCATATGGTATAACGTTATAACGTATTACGTTATATGGTATTACGTTATAACGTATTACGTTATATGGTATAACGTTATAACGTATTACGTTATATGGTATTACGTCATAACGTAACACGTTATATGGTATAACGTTATAACGTATTACGTTATATGGTATTACGTTATAACGTATTACGTTATATGGTATAACGTTATAACGTATTACGTTATATGGTATTACGTTATAACGTATTACATTATATGGTATAACGTTATAACGTATTACTTTATATGGTATTACGTTATAACGTATTACGTTATATGGTATAACGTTAGAACGTAATACGTTATATGGTATTACGTTATAACGTATTACGTTATATGGTATAACGTTATAACGTATTACGTTATATGGTATTACGTTATAACGTATTACGTTATATGGTATAACGTTATAACGTATTACGTTATATGGTATAACGTTATAACGTATTACGTTATATGGTATAACGTTATAACGTATTACGTTATATGGTATAACGTTATGTGGTATAACGTTATAACGTATTACCTTATATGGTATTACGTCATATGGTATAACGTTATAACGTATTACGTTATATGGTATTACGTTATAACGTATTACGTTATATGGTATAACGTTATAACGTATTACGTTATATGGTATAACGTTATAACGTATTACGTTATATGGTATAACGTTATAACGTATTACGTTATATGGTATTACGTTATAACGTATTACGTTATATGGTATTACGTTATAACGTATTACGTTATATGGTATAACGTTATGTGGTATAACGTTATAACGTATTACCTTTTATGGTATTACGTCATATGGTATAAGGTTATAACGTATTACGTTATATGGTATCACGTTATAACGTATTACGTTATATGGTATTATGTCACAACGTATTACGTTATATGGTATAACGTTATAACGTATTACGTTATATGGTATTACGTTATAACGTATTACGTTATATGGTATAACGTTATAACGTATTACCTTATATGGTATTACGTCATATGGTAAAACGTTATAACGTATTACGTTATATGGTATCACGTTATAACGTATTACGTTATATGGTATTACGTCACAACGTATTACGTTATATGGAATAACGTTATAACGTATTACGTTATATGGCATAACGTTATAACGTATTACGTTATATGGTATAACGTTATAACGTATTACGTTATATGGGATTACGTCATAACGTAACACGTTATATGGTATAACGTTATAACGTATTACGTTATATTGTATTACGTCATAACGTATTACGTTATATGGTATAACTTTATAACGTATTACGTTATATGGTATAACGTTATAACGTAGTACGTTATATGGTATAACGTTATGTGGTATAACGTTACAACGTATTACCTTATATGGTATTACGTCATATGGTATAACGTTATAACGTATTACGTTATATGGTATCACGTTATAACGTATTACGTTATATGGTATAACGTTATAACGTATTACGTTATATGGTATAACGTTATGTGGCATAACGTTATAACGTATTACCTTATATGGTATTACGTCATATGGTATAACGTTATAACGTATTACGTTATATGGTATTACGTTATAACGTATTACGTTATATGGTATAACGTTATAGCGTATTACGTTATATGGTATAACGTTATAACGTATTACGTTATATGGTATAACGTTATAACGTATTACGTTATATGGAATTACGTTATAACGTATTACGTTATATGGTATAACGTTATAACGTATTACGTTATATGGTATAACGTTATGTGGTATAACGTTATAACGTATTACCTTATATGGTATTACGTCATATGGTATAACGTTATAACGTATTACGTTATATGGTATCACGTTATAACGTATTACGTTATATGGTATAACGTTATAACGTATTACGTTATATGGTATAACGTTATGTGGCATAACGTTATAACGTATTACCTTATATGGTATTACGTCATATGGTATAACGTTATAACGTATTACGTTATATGGTATTACGTTATAACGTATTACGTTATATGGTATAACGTTATAGCGTATTACGTTATATGGTATAACGTTATAACGTATTACGTTATATGGTATAACGTTATAACGTATTACGTTATATGGAATTACGTTATAACGTATTACGTTATATGGTATAACGTTATAACGTATTACGTTATATGGTATAACGTTATGTGGTATAACGTTATAACGTATTACCTTATATGGTATTACGTCATATGGTATAACGTTATAACGTATTACGTTATATGGTATCACGTTATAACGTATTACGTTATATGGTATTATGTCACAACGTATTACGTTATATGGTATAACGTTATAACGTATTACGTTATATGGTATTACGTTATAGCGTATTACGTTATATGGTATAACGTTATAACGTATTACGTTATATGGTATTACGTCATAACGTAACACGTTATATGGTATAACGTTATAACGTATTACGTTATATTGTATTACGTCATAACGTATTACGTTATATGGTATAACGTTATAACGTTTTACCTTATATGGTATAACGTCATATGGTATAACGTCGTAACGTATTACGTTATATGGTATTACGTTATAACGTATTACGTTATATGGTATAACGTTATAACGTATTACGTTATATGGTATTACGTTATAACGTATTACGTTATATGGTATAACGTTATAACGTATTACGTTATATGGTATTACGTCAAAACGTATTACGTTATATGGTATAACGTTTTTAACGTATTACGTTATATGGTATTACGTTATAGCGTATTACGTTATACGGTATAACGTTATAACGTATTACGATATATGGTATAACGTTATAATGTATTACGTTATATGGTATAACGTTATAACGTATTACGTTATATGGTATAACGTTATGTGGTATAACGTTATAACGTATTACCTTATATGGTATTACGTCATATGGTATAACGATATAACGTATTACGTTATATGGTATCACGTTATAACGTATTACGTTATATGGTATTACCTCACAACGTATTACGTTATATGGTATAACGTTTTAACGTATTACGTTATATGGTATAACGTTATAACGTATTACGTTATATGGTATTAGGTCAAAACGTATTACGTTATATGGTATTACGTCAAAACGTATTACGTTATATGGTATAACGTTTTTAACGTATTACGTTATATGGTATTACGTCATAACGTAACACGTTATATGGTATAACGTTATAACGTATTACGTTATATTGTATTACTTCATAACGTATTACGTTATATGGTATAACGTTATAACGTTTTACCTTATATGGTATAACGTTATAACGTATTACGTTATATGGTATAACGTTATAACGTATTACGATATATGGTATAACGTTATAACGTATTACGTTATATGGTATAACGTTATAACGTATTTCGTTATATGGTATAACGTTATGTGGTATAACGTTATAACGTATTACCTTATATGGTATTACGTCATATGGTATAACGTTATAACGTATTACGTTATATGGTATCACGTTATAACGTATTACGTTATATGATATTACGTCACAAAGTATTACGTTATATGGAATAACGTTATAACGTATTACGTTATATGGCATAACGTTATAACGTATTACGTTATATGGTATAACGTTATAACGTATTACGTTATATTGTATTACGTCATAACGTATTACGTTATATGGTATAACGTTATAACGTTTTACCTTATATGGTATAACGTCATATGGTATAACGTCGTAACGTATTACGTTATATGGTATTACGTTATAACGTATTACGTTATATGGTATAACGTTATAACGTATTACGTTATATGGTATTACGTTATAACGTATTACGTTATATGGTATAACGTTATAACGTATTACGTTATATGGTATAACGTTATGTGGTATAACGTTATAACGTATTACCTTATATGGTATTACGTCATATGGTATAACGTTATAACGTATTACGTTATATGGTATTACGTTATAACGTATTACGTTATATGGTATAACGTTATAACGTATTACGTTATATGGTATAACGTTATAACGTATTACGTTATATGGTATAACGTTATAACGTATTACGTTATATGGTATTACGTTATAACGTATTACGTTATATGGTATAACGTTATAACGTATTACGTTATATGGTATAACGTTATGTGGTATAACGTTATAACGTATTACCTTATATGGTATTACGTCATATGGTATAACGTTATAACGTATTACGTTATATGGTATCACGTTATAACGTATTACGTTATATGGTATTATGTCACAACGTATTACGTTATATGGTATAACGTTATAACGTATTACGTTATATGGTATTACGTTATAGCGTATTACGTTATATGGTATAACGTTATAACGTATTACGTTATATGGTATTACGTCATAACGTAACACGTTATATGGTATAACGTTATAACGTATTACGTTATATTGTATTACGTCATAACGTATTACGTTATATGGTATAACGTTATAACGTTTTACCTTATATGGTATAACGTCATATGGTATAACGTCGTAACGTATTACGTTATATGGTATTACGTTATAACGTATTACGTTATATGGTATAACGTTATGACGTATTACGTCATATGGTATTACGTTATAACGTATTACGTTATATGGTATAACGTTATAACGTATTACGTTATATGGTATTACGTCAAAACGTATTACGTTATATGGTATAACGTTTTTAACGTATTACGTTATATGGTATTACGTTATAACGTATTACGTTATACGGTATAACGTTATAACGTATTACGATATATGGTATAACGTTATAACGTATTACGTTATATGGTATAACGTTATAACGTATTACGTTATATTGTATTACGTCATAACGTATTACGTTATATGGTATAACGTTATAACGTTTTACCTTATATGGTATAACGTCATATGGTATAACGTCGTAACGTATTACGTTATATGGTATTACGTTATAACGTATTACGTTATATGGTATAACGTTATAACGTATTACGTTATATGGTATTACGTTATAACGTATTACGTTATATGGTATAACGTTATAACGTATTACGTTATATGGTATTACGTCAAAACGTATTACGTTATATGGTATAACGTTTTTAACGTATTACGTTATATGGTATTACGTTATAACGTATTACGTTATACGGTATAACGTTATAACGTATTACGATATATGGTATAACGTTATAACGTATTACGTTATATGGTATAACGTTATAACGTATTACGTTATATGGTATAACGTTATGTGGTATAACGTTATAACGTATTACCTTATATGGTATTACGTCATATGGTATAACGTTATAACGTATTACGTTATATGGTATCACGTTATAACGTATTACGTTATATGGCATTACCTCACAACGTATTACGTTATATGGTATAACGTTATAACGTATTACGTTATATGGTATAACGTTATAACGTATTACGTTATATGGTATTACGTCAAAACGTATTACGTTATATGGTATTACGTCAAAACGTATTACGTTATATGGTATAACGTTTTTAACGTATTACGTTATATGGTATTACGTCATAACGTAACACGTTATATGGTATAACGTTATAACGTATTACGTTATATTGTATTACTTCATAACGTATTACGTTATATGGTATAACGTTATAACGTTTTACCTTATATGGTATAACGTTATAACGTATTACGTTATATGGTATAACGTTATAACGTATTACGATATATGGTATAACGTTATAACGTATTACGTTATATGGTATAACGTTATAACGTATTTCGTTATATGGTATAACGTTATGTGGTATAACGTTATAACGTATTACCTTATATGGTATTACGTCATATGGTATAACGTTATAACGTATTACGTTATATGGTATCACGTTATAACGTATTACGTTATATGGTATTACGTCACAACGTATTACGTTATATGGAATAACGTTAATACGTATTACGTTATATTGTATTACTTCATAACGTATTACGTTATATGGTATTACGTTATAACGTATTACGTTATATGGTATAACGTTATAACGTATTACGTTATATGGTATTACGTCATAACGTAACACGTTATATGGTATAACGTTATAACGTATTACCTTATATGGTATTACGTCATATGGTAAAACGTTATAACGTATTACGTTATATGGTATCACGTTATAACGTATTACGTTATATGGTATTACGTCACAACGTATTACGTTATATGGAATAACGTTATAACGTATTACGTTATATGGCATAACGTTATAACGTATTACGTTATATGGTATAACGTTATAACGTATTACGTTATATGGTATTACGTCATAACGTAACACGTTATATGGTATAACGTTATAACGTATTACGTTATATGGTATTACGTTATAATGTAACACGTTATACGGTATAACGTTACAACGTATTACGTTATATTGTATTACGTCATAACGTATTACGTTATATGGTATAACGTTATAACGTTTTACCTTATATGGTATAACGTTATTACGTATTACGTTATATGGTATAACGTTATAACGTATTACGATATATGGTATAACGTTATAACGTATTACGTTATATGGTATAACGTTATAACGTGTTACGTTATATGGTATAACGTTATGTGGTATAACGTTATAACGTATTACCTTATATGGTATTACGTCATATGGTATAACGTTATAACGTATTACGTTATATGGTATCACGTTATAACGTATTACGTTATATGGTATTACCTCACAACGTATTACGTTATATGGAATAACGTTATAACGTATTACGTTATATGGCATAACGTTATAACGTATTACCTTATATGGTATAACGTCATATGGTATAACGTTGTAACGTATTACGTTATATGGTATTACGTTATAACGTATTACGTTATATGGTATAACGTTATGTGGTATAACGTTATAACGTATTACCTTTTATGGTATTACGTCATATGGTATAACGTTATAACGTATTACGTTATATGGTATCACGTTATAACGTATTACGTTATATGGTATTATGTCACAACGTATTACGTTATATGGTATAACGTTATAACGTATTACGTTATATGGTATTACGTTATAACGTATTACGTTATATGGTATAACGTTATAACGTATTACGTTATATGGTATTACGTCATAACGTAACACGTTATATGGTATAACGTTATAACGTATTACGTTATATTGTATTACGTCATAACGTATTACGTTATATGGTATAACGTTATAACGTTTTACCTTATATGGTATAACGTTATAACGTATTACGTTATATGGTATAACGTTATAACGTATTACGATATATGGTATAACGTTATAACGTATTACGTTATATGGTATAACGTTATAACGTATTTCGTTATATGGTATAACGTTATGTGGTATAACGTTATAACGTATTACCTTATATGGTATTACGTCATATGGTATAACGTTATAACGTATTACATTATATGGTATCACGTTATAACGTATTACGTTATATGGTATTACGTCACAACGTATTACGTTATATGGTATAACGTTATAACGTATTACGTTATATGGTATAACGTTATAACGTATTACCTTATATGGTATAACGTCATATGGTATAACGTTGTAACGTATTACGTTATATTGTATTACGTCATAACGTATTACGTTATATGGTATAACGTTATAACGTTTTACCTTATATGGTATAACGTTATAACGTATTACGTTATATGGTATTACGTTATAACGTATTACGTTATATCGTATAACGTTATAACGTATTACGTTATATGGTATTACGTTATAACGTATTACGTTATATGGTATAACGTTATAACGTATTACGTTATATGGTATTACGTTATAACGTATTACGTTATATGGTATAACGTTATAACGTATTACGTTATATGGTATTACGTCAAAACGTATTACGTTATATGGTATAACGTTTTTAACGTATTACGTTATATGGTATTACGATATAACGTATTACGTTATATGGTATAACGTTATAACTTATTACGTTATATTGTATTACGTCATAACGTATTACGTTATATGGTATAACGTTATAACGTTTTACCTTATATGGTATAACGTTATAACGTATTACGTTATGTGGTATAACGTTATAACGTATTACGATATATGGTATAACGTTATAACGTATTACGTTATATGGTATAACGTTATAACGTATTACGTTATATGGTATAACGTTATGTGGTATAACGTTATAACGTATTACCTTATATGGTATTACGTCATATGGTATAACGTTATAACGTATTACGTCATATGGTATCACGTTATAACTTATTACGTTATATGGTATTACCTCACAACGTATTACGTTATATGGAATAACGTTATAACGTATTACGTTATATGGTATAACGTTATAACGTATTACCTTATATGGTATAACGTCATATGGTATAACGTTATAACGTATTACGTTATATGGTATTACGTTATAACGTATTACGTTATATGGTATAACGTTATAACGTATTACGTTATATGGTATTACGTTATAACGTATTACGTTATATGGTATAACGTTATAACGTATTACGTTATATGGTATTACGTCAAAACGTATTACGTTATATGGTATTACGTCATAACGTAACACGTTATATGGTATAACGTTATAACGTATTACGTTATATTGTATTACGTCATAACGTATTACGTTATATGGTATAACGTTATAACGTTTTACCTTATATGGTATAACGTTATAACATATTACGTTATATGGTATAACGTTATAACGTATTACGATATATGGTATAACGTTATAACGTATTACGTTATATGGTATAACGTTATAACGTATTACGTTATATGGTATAACGTTATGTGGTATAACGTTATAACGTTTTACCTTATATGGTATAACGTTATAACGTATTACGTTATATGGTATAACGTTATAACGTATTACGATATATGGTATAACGTTATAACGTATTACGTTATATGGTATAACGTTATAACGTATTTCGTTATATGGTATAACGTTATGTGGTATAACGTTATAACGTATTACCTTATATGGTATTACGTCATATGGTATAACGTTATAACGTATTACGTTATATGGTATCACGTTATAACGTATTACGTTATATGGTATTACGTCACAACGTATTACGTTATATGGAATAACGTTATAACGTATTACGTTATATTGTATTACTTCATAACGTATTACGTTATATGGTATTACGTTATAACGTATTACGTTATATGGTATAACGTTATAACGTATTACGTTATATGGTATTACGTCATAACGTAACACGTTATATGGTATAACGTTATAACGTATTACCTTATATGGTATTACGTCATATGGTAAAACGTTATAACGTATTACGTTATATGGTATCACGTTATAACGTATTACGTTATATGGTATTACGTCACAACGTATTACGTTATATGGAATAACGTTATAACGTATTACGTTATATGGCATAACGTTATAACGTATTACGTTATATGGTATAACGTTATAACGTATTACGTTATATGGTATAACGTTATGTGGTATAACGTTATAACGTATTACCTTTTATGGTATTACGTCATATGGTATAACGTTATAACGTATTACGTTATATGGTATCACGTTATAACGTATTACGTTATATGGTATTACCTCACAACGTATTACGTTATATGGAATAACGTTATAACGTATTACGTTATATGGCATAACGTTATAACGTATTACCTTATATGGTATAACGTCATATGGTGTAACGTTGTAACGTATTACGTTATATGGTATTACGTTATAACGTATTACGTTATATGGTATAACGTTATGTGGTATAACGTTATAACGTATTACCTTTTATGGTATTACGTCATATGGTATAACGTTATAACGTATTACGTTATATGGTATCACGTTATAACGTATTACGTTATATGGTATTATGTCACAACGTATTACGTTATATGGTATAACGTTATAACGTATTACGTTATATGGTATTACGTTATAACGTATTACGTTATATGGTATAACGTTATAACGTATTACGTTATATGGTATTACGTCATAACGTAACACGTTATATGGTATAACGTTATAACGTATTACGTTATATTGTATTACGTCATAACGTATTACGTTATATGGTATAACGTTATAACGTTTTACCTTATATGGTATAACGTTATAACGTATTACGTTATATGGTATAACGTTATAACGTATTACGATATATGGTATAACGTTATAACGTATTACGTTATATGGTATAACGTTATAACGTATTTCGTTATATGGTATAACGTTATGTGGTATAACGTTATAACGTATTACCTTATATGGTATAACGTCATATGGTATAACGTTGTAACGTATTACGTTATATTGTATTACGTCATAACGTATTACGTTATATGGTATAACGTTATAACGTTTTACCTTATATGGTATAACGTTATAACGTATTACGTTATATGGTATTACGTTATAACGTATTACGTTATATCGTATAACGTTATAACGTATTACGTTATATGGTATTACGTTATAACGTATTACGTTATATGGTATAACGTTATAACGTATTACGTTATATGGTATTACGTCATAACGTAACACGTTATATGGTATAACGTTATAACGTATTACGTTATATTGTATTACGTCATAACGTATTACGTTATATGGTATAACGTTATAACGTTTTACCTTATATGGTATAACGTTATAACATATTACGTTATATGGTATAACGTTATAACGTATTACGATATATGGTATAACGTTATGTGGTATAACGTTATAACGTATTACCTTTTATGGTATTACGTCATATGGTATAACGTTATAACGTATTACGTTATATGGTATCACGTTATAACGTATTACGTTATATGGTATTATGTCACAACGTATTACGTTATATGGTATAACGTTATAACGTATTACGTTATATGGTATTACGTTATAACGTATTACGTTATATGGTATAACGTTATAACGTATTACGTTATATGGTATTACGTCATAACGTAACACGTTATATGGTATAACGTTATAACGTATTACGTTATATTGTATTACGTCATAACGTATTACGTTATATGGTATAACGTTATAACGTTTTACCTTATATGGTATAACGTTATAACGTATTACGTTATATGGTATAACGTTATAACGTATTACGATATATGGTATAACGTTATAACGTATTACGTTATATGGTATAACGTTATAACGTATTTCGTTATATGGTATAACGTTATGTGGTATAACGTTATAACGTATTACCTTATATGGTATAACGTCATATGGTATAACGTTGTAACGTATTACGTTATATTGTATTACGTCATAACGTATTACGTTATATGGTATAACGTTATAACGTTTTACCTTATATGGTATAACGTTATAACGTATTACGTTATATGGTATTACGTTATAACGTATTACGTTATATCGTATAACGTTATAACGTATTACGTTATATGGTATTACGTTATAACGTATTACGTTATATGGTATAACGTTATAACGTATTACGTTATATGGTATTACGTCATAACGTAACACGTTATATGGTATAACGTTATAACGTATTACGTTATATTGTATTACGTCATAACGTATTACGTTATATGGTATAACGTTATAACGTTTTACCTTATATGGTATAACGTTATAACATATTACGTTATATGGTATAACGTTATAACGTATTACGATATATGGTATAACGTTATAACGTATTACGTTATATGGTATAACGTTATAACGTATTACGTTATATGGTATAACGTTATGTGGTATAACGTTATAACGTTTTACCTTATATGGTATAACGTTATAACGTATTACGTTATATGGTATAACGTTATAACGTATTACGATATATGGTATAACGTTATAACGTATTACGTTATATGGTATAACGTTATAACGTATTTCGTTATATGGTATAACGTTATGTGGTATAACGTTATAACGTATTACCTTATATGGTATTACGTCATATGGTATAACGTTATAACGTATTACGTTATATGGTATCACGTTATAACGTATTACGTTATATGGTATTACGTCACAACGTATTACGTTATATGGAATAACGTTATAACGTATTACGTTATATTGTATTACTTCATAACGTATTACGTTATATGGTATTACGTTATAACGTATTACGTTATATGGTATAACGTTATAACGTATTACGTTATATGGTATTACGTCATAACGTAACACGTTATATGGTATAACGTTATAACGTATTACCTTATATGGTATTACGTCATATGGTAAAACGTTATAACGTATTACGTTATATGGTATCACGTTATAACGTATTACGTTATATGGTATTACGTCACAACGTATTACGTTATATGGAATAACGTTATAACGTATTACGTTATATGGCATAACGTTATAACGTATTACGTTATATGGTATAACGTTATAACGTATTACGTTATATGGTATTACGTCATAACGTAACACGTTATATGGTATAACGTTATAACGTATTACGTTATATGGTATTACGTTATAATGTAACACGTTATACGGTATAACGTTACAACGTATTACGTTATATTGTATTACGTCATAACGTATTACGTTATATGGTATTACGTCACAACGTATTACGTTATATGGAATAACGTTATAACGTATTACGATATATGGTATAACGTTATAACGTATTACGTTATATGGTATAACGTTATAACGTATTTCGTTATATGGTATAACGTTATGTGGTATAACGTTATAACGTATTACCTTATATGGTATTACGTCATATGGTATAACGTTATAACGTATTACGTTATATGGTATCACGTTATAACGTATTACGATATATGGTATAACGTTATAACGTATTACGTTATATGGTATAACGTTATAACGTATTACGTTATATGGTATAACGTTATGTGGTATAACGTTATAACGTATTACCTTATATGGTATTACGTCATATGGTATAACGTTATAACGTATTACGTTATATGGTATCACGTTATAACGTATTACGTTATATGGTATTACCTCACAACGTATTACGTTATATGGAATAACGTTATAACGTATTACGTTATATGGCATAACGTTATAACGTATTACCTTATATGGTATAACGTCATATGGTATAACGTTGTAACGTATTACGTTATATGGTATTACGTTATAACGTATTACGTTATATGGTATAACGTTATGTGGTATAACGTTATAACGTATTACCTTTTATGGTATTACGTCATATGGTATAACGTTATAACGTATTACGTTATATGGTATCACGTTATAACGTATTACGTTATATGGTATTATGTCACAACGTATTACGTTATATGGTATAACGTTATAACGTATTACGTTATATGGTATTACGTTATAACGTATTACGTTATATGGTATAACGTTATAACGTATTACGTTATATGGTATTACGTCATAACGTAACACGTTATATGGTATAACGTTATAACGTATTACGTTATATTGTATTACGTCATAACGTATTACGTTATATGGTATAACGTTATAACGTTTTACCTTATATGGTATAACGTTATAACGTATTACGTTATATGGTATAACGTTATGTGGTATAACGTTATAACGTATTACCTTATATGGTATTACGTCATATGGTATAACGTTATAACGTATTACGTTATATGGTATCACGTTATAACGTATTACGTTATATGGTATTACCTCACAACGTATTACGTTATATGGAATAACGTTATAACGTATTACGTTATATGGCATAACGTTATAACGTATTACCTTATATGGTATAACGTCATATGGTATAACGTTATAACGTATTACGTTATATGGTATTACGTTATAACGTATTACGTTATATGGTATAACGTTATGTGGTATAACGTTATAACGTATTACCTTTTATGGTATTACGTCATATGGTATAACGTTATAACGTATTACGTTATATGGTATCACGTTATAACGTATTACGTTATATGGTATTATGTCACAACGTATTACGTTATATGGTATAACGTTATAACGTATTACGTTATATGGTATTACGTTATAACGTATTACGTTATATGGTATAACGTTATAACGTATTACGTTATATGGTATTACGTCATAACGTAACACGTTATATGGTATAACGTTATAACGTATTACGTTATATTGTATTACGTCATAACGTATTACGTTATATGGTATAACGTTATAACGTTTTACCTTATATGGTATAACGTTATAACGTATTACGTTATATGGTATAACGTTATAACGTATTACGATATATGGTATAACGTTATAACGTATTACGTTATATGGTATAACGTTATAACGTATTTCCTTATATGGTATAACGTTATGTGGTATAACGTTATAACGTATTACCTTATATGGTATAACGTCATATGGTATAACGTTGTAACGTATTACGTTATATTGTATTACGTCATAACGTATTACGTTATATGGTATAACGTTATAACGTTTTACCTTATATGGTATAACGTTATAACGTATTACGTTATATGGTATTACGTTATAACGTATTACGTTATATCGTATAACGTTATAACGTATTACGTTATATGGTATTACGTTATAACGTATTACGTTATATGGTATAACGTTATAACGTATTACGTTATATGGTATTACGTTATAACGTATTACGTTATATGGTATAACGTTATAACGTATTACGTTATATGGTATTACGTCAAAACGTATTACGTTATATGGTATAACGTTTTTAACGTATTACGTTATATGGTATTACGATATAACGTATTACGTTATATGGTATAACGTTATAACGTATTACGTTATATTGTATTACGTCATAACGTATTACGTTATATGGTATAACGTTATAACGTTTTACCTTATATGGTATAACGTTATAACGTATTACGTTATATGGTATAACGTTATAACGTATTACGATATATGGTATAACGTTATAACGTATTACGTTATATGGTATAACGTTATAACGTATTACGTTATATGGTATAACGTTATGTGGTATAACGTTATAACGTATTACCTTATATGGTATTACGTCATATGGTATAACGTTATAACGTATTACGTCATATGGTATCACGTTATAACTTATTACGTTATATGGTATTACCTCACAACGTATTACGTTATATGGAATAACGTTATAACGTATTACGTTATATGGTATAACGTTATAACGTATTACCTTATATGGTATAACGTCATATGGTATAACGTTATAACGTATTACGTTATATGGTATTACGTTATAACGTATTACGTTATATGGTATAACGTTATAACGTATTACGTTATATGGTATTACGTTATAACGTATTACGTTATATGGTATAACGTTATAACGTATTACGTTATATGGTATTACGTCAAAACGTATTACGTTATATGGTATTACGTCATAACGTAACACGTTATATGGTATAACGTTATAACGTATTACGTTATATTGTATTACGTCATAACGTATTACGTTATATGGTATAACGTTATAACGTTTTACCTTATATGGTATAACGTTATAACATATTACGTTATATGGTATAACGTTATAACGTATTACGATATATGGTATAACGTTATAACGTATTACGTTATATGGTATAACGTTATAACGTATTACGTTATATGGTATAACGTTATGTGGTATAACGTTATAACGTATTACCTTATATGGTATTACGTCATATGGTATAACGTTATAACGTATTACGTTATATGGTATTACGTTATAACGTATTACGTTATATGGTATAACGTTATAACGTATTACGTTATATGGTATAACGTTATAACGTATTACGTTATATGGTATAACGTTATAACGTATTACGTTATATGGTATTACGTTATAACGTATTACGTTATATGGTATAACGTTATAACGTATTACGTTATATGGTATAACGTTATGTGGTATAACGTTATAACGTATTTCCTTATATGGTATTACGTCATATGGTATAACGTTATAACGTATTACGTTATATGGTATCACGTTATAACGTATTACGTTATATGGTATTATGTCACAACGTATTACGTTATATGGTATAACGTTATAACGTATTACGTTATATGGTATTACGTTATAGCGTATTACGTTATATGGTATAACGTTATAACGTATTACGTTATATGGTATTACGTCATAACGTAACACGTTATATGGTATAACGTTATAACGTATTGCGTTATATTGTATTACGTCATAACGTATTACGTTATATGGTATAACGTTATAACGTTTTACCTTATATGGTATTACGTCATATGGTATAACGTTATAACGTATTACGTTATATGGTATCACGTTATAACGTATTACGTTATATGGTATAACGTCACAACGTATTACGTTATATGGAATAACGTTATAACGTATTACGTTATATTGTATTACGTCATAACGTATTACGTTATATGTTATAACGTTATAACGTTTTACCTTATATGGTATAACGTTATAACGTATTGCGTTATATGGTATAACGTTATAACGTATTACGATATATTCTATAACGTTATAACGTATTACGTTATATGGCATAACGTTATAACGTATTACGTTATATGGTATAACGTTATGTGGTATAACGTCGTAACGTATTACGTTATATGGTATTACGTTATAACGTATTACGTTATATGGTATAACGTTATAACGTATTACGTTATATGGTATTACGTTATAACGTATTACGTTATATGGTATAACGTTATAACGTATTACGTTATATGGTATTACGTCAAAACGTATTACGTTATATGGTATAACGTTTTTAACGTATTACGTTATATGGTATTACGTTATAACGTATTACGTTATATGGTATAACGTTATAACGTATTACGTTATATGGTATAACGTTATGTGGTATAACGTTATAACGTATTATCTTATATGGTATTACGTCATATGGTATAACGTTATAACGTATTACGTTATATGGTATTACGTTATAACGTATTACGTTATATGGTATAACGTTATAACGTATTACGTTATATGGTATAACGTTATAACGTATTACGTTATATGGTATAACGTTATAACGTATTACGTTGTATGGTATTACGTTATAACGTATTACGTTATATGGTATAACGTTATAACGTATTACCTTATATGGTATAACGTCATATGGTATAACGTCGTAACGTATTACGTTATATGGTATTACGTTATAACGTATTACGTTATATGGTATAACGTTATAACGTATTACGTTATATGGTATTACGTTATAACGTATTACGTTATATGGTATAACGTTATAACGTATTACGTTATATGGTATTACGTCAAAACGTATTACGTTATATGGTATAACGTTTTTAACGTATTACGTTATATGGTATTACGTTATAACGTATTACGTTATATGGTATAACGTTATAACGTATTACGTTATATGGTATAACGTTATGTGGTATAACGTTATAACGTATTACCTTATATGGTATTACGTCATATGGTATTACGTTATAACGTATTACGTTATATGGTATAACGTTATAACGTATTACGTTATATGGTATAACGTTATAACGTATTACGTTATATGGTATAACGTTATAACGTATTACGTTATATGGTATTACGTTATAACGTATTACGTTATATGGTATAACGTTATAACGTATTACGTTATATGGTATAACGTTATGTGGTATAACGTTATAACGTATTACCTTATATGGTATTACGTCATATGGTATTACGTTATAACGTATTACGTTATATGGTATAACGTTATAACGTATTACGTTATATGGTATTACGTCACAACGTATTACGTTATATGGTATAACGTTATAACGTATTACGTTATATGGTATAACGTTATAACATATCACCTTATATGTTATAACGTCATATGGTATAACGTTATAACGTATTACGTTATATGGTATTACGTCAAAACGTATTACGTTATATGGTATAACGTTTTTAACGTATTGCGTTATATGGTATTACGTTATAACGTATTACGTTATATGGTTTAACGTTATAACGTATTACGTTATATGGTATTACGTTATAACGTATTACGTTATATGGTATAACGTTATAACGTATTACGTTATATGGTATTACGTCATAACGTATTACGTTATATGGTATTACGTCATAATGTAACACGTTATATGGTATAACGTTATAACGTATTACGTTATATTGTATTACGTCATAACGTATTACGTTATATGGTATAACGTTATAACGTTTTACCTTATATGGTATAACGTTATAACGTATTACGTTATATGGTATAACGTTATAACGTATTACGATATATGGTATAACGTTATAACGTATTACGTTATATGGTATAACGTTATAACGTATTACGTTATATGGTACAACGTTATGTGGTATAACGTTATAACGTATTACCTTATATGGTATTACGTCATATGGTATAACGTTATAACGTATTACGTTATATGGTATCACGTTATAACGTATTACGTTATATGGTATTACGTCACAACGTATTACGTTATATGGAATAACGTTATAACGTATTACGATATATGGTATAACGATATAACGTATTACCTTATATGGTATAACGTCATATGGTATAACGTTGTAACGTATTACGTTATATGGTATTACGTTATAACGTATTACGTTATATGGTATAACGTTATAACGTATTACGTTATATGGTATTACGTTATAACGTATTACGTTATATGGTATAACGTTATAACGTATTACGTTATATGGTATAACGTTATGTGGTATAACGTTATAACGTATTACCTTATATGGTATTACGTCATATGGTATAACGTTATAACGTATTACGTTATATGGTATCACGTTATAACGTATTACGTTATATGGTATTACGTCATAACGTATTACGTTATATGGTATAACGTTATAACGTTTTACCTTATATGGTATTATGTCACAACGTATTACGTTATATGGTATAACGTTATAACGTATTACGTTATATGGTATAACGTTATAACGTATTACGTTATATGGTATAACGTTATAACGTATTACCTTATATGGTATAATGTCATATGGTATAACGTTGTAACGTATTACGTTATATGGTATAACGTTTTTAACGTATTGCGTTATATGGTATTACGTCATAACGTATTACGTTATATGGTATAACGTTATAACGTATTACATTATATGGTATTACGTTATAACGTATTACGTTATATGGTATAACGTTATAACGTATTACGTTATATGGTATTACGTCATAACGTAACACGTTATATGGTATAACGTTATAACGTATTACGTTATATTGTATTACGTCATAACATATTACGTTATATGGTATAACGTTATAACGTTTTACCTTATATGGTATAACGTTATAACGTATTACGTTATATGGTATAACGTTATAACGTATTACGTTATATGGTATAACGTTATGTGGTATAACGTTGTAACGTATTACGTTATATGGTATTACGTTATAACGTATTACGTTATATGGTATAACGTTATAACGTGTTACGTGATATGGTATTACGTTATAACGTATTACGTTATATGGTATAACGTTATAACGTATTACGTTATATGGTATTACGTCAAAACGTATTACGTTATATGGTATAACGTTTTTAACGTATTACGTTATATGGTATTACGTTATAACGTATTACGTTATATGGTATAACGTTATAACGTATTACGTTATATGGTATAACGTTATGTGGTATAACGTTATAACGTATTACCTTATATGGTATTACGTCATATGGTATAACGTTATAACGTATTACGTTATATGGTATTACGTTATAACGTATTACGTTATATGGAATAACGTTATAACGTATTACGTTATATGGTATAACGTTATAACGTATTACCTTATATGGTATAACATCATATGGTATAACGTTGTAACGTATTACGTTATATGGTATTACGTTATAACGTATTACGTTATATGGTATAACGTTATAACGTGATACGTTATATGGTATTACGTTATAACGTATTACGTTATATGGTATAACGTTATAACGTATTACGTTATATGGTATTACGTCAAAACGTATTACGTTATATGGTATTACGTTATAACGTATTACGTTATATGGTATAACGTTATAACGTATTACGTTATGTGGTATTACGTTATAACGTATTACGTTATATGGTATAACGTTATAACGTATTACGTTATATGGTATTACGTCATAACGTAACACGTTATATGGTATAACGTTATAACGTATTACGTTATATTGTATTACATCATAACGTATTACGTTATATGGTATAACGTTTTTAACGTATTACGTTATATGGTATTACGTTATAACGTATTACGTTATATGGTATTACGTTATAACGTATTACGTTATATGGTATAACGTTATAACGTATTACGTTATGTGGTATTACGTTATAACGTATTACGTTATATTGTATTACGTTATTACGTATTACGTTATATGGAATAACGTTGTAACGTATTACGTTATATGGTATTACGTTATAACGTATTACGTTATATGGTATCACGTTATAACGTATTACGTTATATTGTATTACCTCACAACGTATTACGTTATATGGTATAACGTTATAACGTATTACGTTATGTGGTATTACGTTATAACGTATTACGTTATATTGTATTACGTTATTACGTATTACGTTATATGGAATAACGTTATAACGTGTTACGTTATATGGTATTACGTTATAACGTATTACGTTATATGGTATTACGTTATAACGTATTACGTTATATGGTATAACGTTATAACGTATTACGTTATATCGTATTACGTCAAAACGTATTACGTTATATGGTATAACGTTTTTAACGTATTACGTTATATGGTATAACGTTGTAACGTATTACGTTATATGGTATAACGTTTTTAACGTATTGCGTTATATGGTATTACGTTATAACGTATTACGTTATATGGTATAACGTTATAACGTATTACGTTATATGGTATCACGTTATAACGTATTACGTTATATTGTATTACCTCACAACGTATTACGTTATATGGTATAACGTTATAACGTATTACGTTATATGGTATTACGTTATAACTTATTACGTTATATGGTATAACGTTATAACGTATTACGTTATATGGTATTACGTCATAACGTAACACGTTATATGGTATAACGTTATAACGTATTACGTTATATTGTATTACGTCATAACGTATTACGTTATATGGTATAACGTTATAACGTTTTACCTTATATGGTATTATGTCACAACGTATTACGTTATATGGTATAACGTTATAACGTATTACGTTATATGGTATAACGTTATAACGTATTACGTTATATGGTATAACGTTATAACGTATCACCTTATATGGTATAATGTCATATGGTATAACGTTGTAACGTATTACGTTATATGGTATAACGTTCTTAACGTATTGCGTTATATGGTATTACGTTATAACGTATTACGTTATATGGTATAACGTTATAACGTATTACGTTATATGGTATTACCTCACAACGTATTACGTTATATGGAATAACGTTATAACGTATTACGTTATATGGTATAACGTTATAACGTATTACCTTATATGATATAACGTTATATGGTATAACGTTTTTAACGTATTACGTTATATGGTATTACGTCAAAACGTATTACGTTATATGGTATTACGTCAAAACGTATTACGTTATATGGTATAACGTTTTTAACGTATTACGTTATATGGTATTACGTTATAACGTATTACGTTATATGGTATAACGTTATAACGTATTACGTTATATGGTATAACGTTATAACGTATTACCTTATATGGTATAACGTCATATGGTATAACGTCGTAACGCATTACGTTATATGGTATTACGTTATAACGTATTACGTTATATGGTATAACGTTATAACGTATTACGTTATATTGTATTACCTCACAACGTATTACGTTATATGGTATTACGTCAAAACGTATTACGTTATATGGTATTACGTCAAAACGTATTACGTTATATGGTATAACGTTTTTAACGTATTACGTTATATGGTATTACGTTATAACGTATTACGTTATATGGTATAACGTTATAACGTATTACGTTATATGGTATAACGTTATAACGTATTACCTTATATGGTATAACGTCATATGGTATAACGTCGTAACGCATTACGTTATATGGTATTACGTTATAACGTATTACGTTATATGGTATCACGTTATAACGTATTACGTTATATTGTATTACCTCACAACGTATTACGTTATATGGTATAACGTTATAACGTATTACGTTATATGGTATTACGTTATAACTTATTACGTTATATGGTATAACGTTATAACGTATTACGTTATATGGTATTACGTCATAACGTAACACGTTATATGGTATAACGTTATAACGTATTACGTTATATGGTATAACGTTATAACGTATTACGTTATATGGTATAACGTTATAACGTATCACCTTATATGGTATAATGTCATATGGTATAACGTTGTAACGTATTACGTTATATGGTATAACGTTTTTAACGTATTGCGTTATATGGTATTACGTTATAACGTATTACGTTATATGGTATAACGTTATAACGTATTACGTTATATGGTATTACGTTATAACGTATTACGTTATATGGTATAACGTTATAACGTATTACGTTATATGGTATTACGTCAAAACGTATTACGTTATATGGTATAACGTTTTTAACGTATTACGTTATATGGTATTACGTTATAACGTATTACGATATATGGTATAACGTTATAACGTATTACGTTATATGGTATAACGTTATAACGTATTACGTTATATGGTATAACGTTATAACGTATTACGTTATATGGTATAACGTTATAACGTATTACCTTATATGGTATAACGTCATATGGTATAACTTATAACGCATTACGTTATATGGTATTACGTTATAACGTATTACGTTATATGGTATAACGTTATAACGTATTACGTTATATGGTATTACGTTATAACGTATTACGTTATATGGTATAACGTTATAACGTATTACGTTATATGGTATTACGTCAAAACGTATTACGTTATATGGTATAACGTTTTTAACGTATTACGTTATATGGTATTACGTTATAACGTATCACGATATATGGTATAACGTTATAACGTATTACGTTATATGGTATAACGTTATAACGTATTACGTTATATGGTATAACGTTTTGTGGTATAACGTTATAACGTATTACCTTATATGGTATTACGTCATATGGTATAACGTTATAACGTATTACGTTATATGGTATCACGTTATAACGTATTACGTTATATTGTATTACCTCACAACGTATTACGTTATATGGTATAACGTTATAACGTATTACGTTATATGGTATTACGTTATAACTTATTACGTTATATGGTATAACGTTATAACGTATTACGTTATATGGTATTACGTCATAACGTAACACGTTATATGGTATAACGTTATAACGTATTACGTTATATTGTATTATGTCATAACGTATTACGTTATATGGTATAACGTTATAACGTTTTACCTTATATGGTATTATGTCACAACGTATTACGTTATATGGTATAACGTTATAACGTATTACGTTATATGGTATAACGTTATAACGTATTACGTTATATGGTATAACGTTATAACGTATCACCTTATATGGTATAATGTCATATGGTATAACGTTGTAACGTATTACGTTATATGGTATAACGTTTTTAACGTATTGCGTTATATGGTATTACGTTATAACGTATTACGTTATATGGTATAACGTTATAACGTATTACGTTATATGGTATTACGTTATAACGTATTACGTTATATGGTATAACGTTATAACGTATTACGTTATATGGTATTACGTTATAACGTATTACGTTATATGGAATAACGTTATAACGTATTACCTTATATGGTATAACGTCATATGGTATAACGTTATAACGTATTACGTTATATGGTATTACGTTATAACGTATTACGTTATATGGTATAACGTTATAACGTATTACGTTATATGGTATTACGATATAACGTATTACGTTATATGGTATAACGTTATAACGTATTACGTTATATGGTATTACGTCAAAACGTATTACGTTATATGGTATAACGTTTTTAACGTATTACGTTATATGGTATTACGTCAAAACGTATTACGTTATATGGTATTACGTCAAAACGTATTACGTTATATGGTATAACGTTTTTAACGTATTACGTTATATGGTATTACGTTATAACGTATTACGTTATATGGTATAACGTTATAACGTATTACGTTATATGGTATTACGTTATAACGTATTACGATATATGGTATAACGTTATAACGTATTACGTTATATGGTATAACGTTATAACGTATTACGTTATATGGTATAACGTTATAACGTATTACGTTATATGGTATTACGTTATAACGTATTACGTTATGTGGTATAACGTTATAAGGTATTACGTTATATGGTATTACGTCATAACGTAACACGTTATATGGTATAACGTTATAACGTATTACGTTATATTGTATTACGTCATAACGTATTACGTTATATGGTATAACGTTATAACGTTTTACCTTATATGGTATAACGTTATAACGTATTACGTTATATGGTATAACGTTATAACGTATTACGTTATATGGTATAACGTTATAACGTATTACGTTATATGGTATAACATTATAACGTATTACGTTATATTGTATTACGTCATAACGTATTACGTTATATGGTATAACGTTATAACGTTTTACCTTATATGGTATCATGTCACAACGTATTACGTTATATGGTATAACGTTATAACGTATTACGTTATATGGTATAACGTTATAACGTATTACGTTATATGGTATAACGTTATAACGTATTACCTTATATGGTATAATGTCATATGGTATAACGTTGTAACGTATTACGTTATATGGTATAACGTTTTTAACGTATTGCGTTATATGGTATTACGTCATAACGTATTACGTTATATGGTATAACGTTATAACGTATTACGTTATATGGTATTACGTTATAACGTATTACGTTATATGGTATAACGTTATAACGTATTACGTTATATGGTATTACGTCATAACGTAACACGTTATATGGTATAACGTTATAACGTATTACCTTATATGGTATAACGTCATATGGTATAACGTTATAACGTATTACGTTATATGGTATTACGTTATAACGTATTACGTTATATGGTATAACGTTATAACGTATTACGTTATATGGTATTACGATATAACGTATTACGTTATATGGTATAACGTTATAACGTATTACGTTATATGGTATTACGTCAAAACGTATTACGTTATATGGTATAACGTTTTTAACGTATTACGTTATATGGTATTACGTCAAAACGTATTACGTTATATGGTATTACGTCAAAACGTATTACGTTATATGGTATAACGTTTTTAACGTATTACGTTATATGGTATTACGTTATAACGTATTACGTTATATGGTATAACGTTATAACGTATTACGTTATATGGTATTACGTTATAACGTATTATGATATATGGTATAACGTTATAACGTATTACGTTATATGGTATAACGTTATAACGTATTACGTTATATGGTATAACGTTATAACGTATTACGTTATATGGTATTACGTTATAACGTATTACGTTATATGGTATAACGTTATAACGTATTACGTTATATGGTATTACGTCATAACGTAACACGTTATATGGTATAACGTTATAACGTATTACGTTATATTGTATTACGTCATAACGTATTACGTTATATGGTATAACGTTATAACGTTTTACCTTATATGGTATAACGTTATAACGTATTACGTTATATGGTATAACGTTATAACGTATTACGTTATATGGTATAACGTTATAACGTATTACGTTATATGGTATAACATTATAACGTATTACGTTATATTGTATTACGTCATAACGTATTACGTTATATGGTATAACGTTATAACGTTTTACCTTATATGGTATCATGTCACAACGTATTACGTTATATGGTATAACGTTATAACGTATTACGTTATATGGTATAACGTTATAACGTATTACGTTATATGGTATAACGTTATAACGTATTACCTTATATGGTATAATGTCATATGGTATAACGTTGTAACGTATTACGTTATATGGTATAACGTTTTTAACGTATTGCGTTATATGGTATTACGTCATAACGTATTACGTTATATGGTATAACGTTATAACGTATTACGTTATATGGTATTACGTTATAACGTATTACGTTATATGGTATAACGTTATAACGTAATACGTTATATGGTATAACGTTATAACCTATTACGTTATATTGTATTACGTCATAACGTATTACGTTATATGGTATAACGTTATAACGTTTTACCTTATATGGTATAACGTTATAACGTATTACGTTATATGGTATAACGTTATAACGTATTACGATATATGGTATAACGTTATAACGTATTACGTTATATGGTATAACGTTATAACGTATTACGTTATATGGTATAACGTTATAACGTATTACGTTATATGGTATTACGTTATAACGTATTACGTTATATGGTATAACGTTATAACGTATTACGTTATATGGTATTACGTCATAACGTAACACGTTATATGGTATCACGTTATAACGTATTACGTTATATTGTATTACCTCACAACGTATTACGTTATATGGTATAACGTTATAACGTATTACGTTATATGGTATTACGTTATAACTTATTACGTTATATGGTATAACGTTATAACGTATTACGTTATATGGTATTACGTTATAACTTATTACGTTATATGGTATAACGTTATAACGTATTACGTTATATGGTATTACGTCATAACGTAACACGTTATATGGTATAACGTTATAACGTATTACGTTATATTGTATTACGTCATAACGTATTACGTTATATGGTATAACGTTATAACGTTTTACCTTATATGGTATTATGTCACAACGTATTACGTTATATGGTATAAAGTTATAACGTATTACGTTATATGGTAAAACGTTATAACGTATTACGTTATATGGTATAACGTTATAACGTATCACCTTATATGGTATAATGTCATATGGTATAACGTTGTAACGTATTACGTTATATGGTATAACGTTTTTAACGTATTGCGTTATATGGTATTACGTTATAACGTATTACGTTATATGGTATAACGTTATAACGTATTACGTTATATGGTATTACGTTATAACGTATTACGTTATATGGTATAACGTTATAACGTATTACGTTATATGGTATTACGTCATAACGTAACACGTTATATGGTATAACGTTATAACCTATTACGTTATATTGTATTACGTCATAACGTATTACGTTATATGGTATAACGTTATAACGTTTTACCTTATATGGTATAACGTTATAACGTATTACGTTATATGGTATAACGTTATAACGTATTACGATATATGGTATAACGTTATAACGTATTACGTTATATGGTATAACGTTATAACGTATTACGTTATATGGTATAACGTTATAACGTATTACGTTATATGGTATTACGTTATAACGTATTACGTTATATGGTATAACGTTATAACGTATTACGTTATATGGTATTACGTCATAACGTAACACGTTATATGGTATAACGTTATAACGTATTACGTTATATTGTATTACGTCATAACGTATTACGTTATATGGTATAACGTTATAACGTTTTACCTTATATGGTATAACGTTATAACGTATTACGTTATATGGTATAACGTTATAACGTATTACGTTATATGGTATAACGTTATAACGTATTACGTTATATGGTATAACATTATAACGTATTACGTTATATTGTATTACGTCATAACGTATTACGTTATATGGTATAACGTTATAACGTTTTACCTTATATGGTATCATGTCACAACGTATTACGTTATATGGTATAACGTTATAACGTATTACGTTATATGGTATAACGTTATAACGTATTACGTTATATGGTATAACGTTATAACGTATTACCTTATATGGTATAATGTCATATGGTATAACGTTGTAACGTATTACGTTATATGGTATAACGTTTTTAACGTATTGCGTTATATGGTATTACGTCATAACGTATTACGTTATATGGTATAACGTTATAACGTATTACGTTATATGGTATTACGTTATAACGTATTACGTTATATGGTATAACGTTATAACGTATTACGTTATATGGTATTACGTCATAACGTAACACGTTATATGGTATCACGTTATAACGTATTACGTTATATTGTATTACCTCACAACGTATTACGTTATATGGTATAACGTTATAACGTATTACGTTATATGGTATTACGTTATAACTTATTACGTTATATGGTATAACGTTATAACGTATTACGTTATATGGTATTACGTCATAACGTAACACGTTATATGGTATAACGTTATAACGTATTACGTTATATTGTATTACGTCATAACGTATTACGTTATATGGTATAACGTTATAACTTTTTACCTTATATGGTATTATGTCACAACGTATTACGTTATATGGTATAACGTTATAACGTATTACGTTATATGGTATAACGTTATAACGTATTACGTTATATGGTATAACGTTATAACGTATCACCTTATATGGTATAATGTCATATGGTATAACGTTGTAACGTATTACGTTATATGGTATAACGTTTTTAACGTATTGCGTTATATGGTATTACGTTATAACGTATTACGTTATATGGTATAACGTTATAACGTATTACGTTATATGGTATTACGTTATAACGTATTACGTTATATGGTATAACGTTATAACGTATTACGTTATATGGTATTACGTCATAACGTAACACGTTATATGGTATAACGTTATAACCTATTACGTTATATTGTATTACGTCATAACGTATTACGTTATATGGTATAACGTTATAACGTTTTACCTTATATGGTATAACGTTATAACGTATTACGTTATATGGTATAACGTTATAACGTATTACGATATATGGTATAACGTTATAACGTATTACGTTATATGGTATAACGTTATAACGTATTACGTTATATGGTATAACGTTATAACGTATTACGTTATATGGTATAACGTTATGTGGTATAACGTTATAACGTATTACCTTATATGGTATTACGTCATATGGTATAACGTTATATCGTATTACGTTATATGGTATTACGTCACAACGTATTACGTTATATGGAATAACGTTATAACGTATTACGTTATATGGTATAACGTTATAACGTATTACCTTATATGGTATAACATCATATGGTATAACGTTGTAACGTATTACGTTATATGGTATTACGTTATAACGTATTACGTTATATGGTATAACGTTATAACGTGTTACGTTATATGGTATTACGTTATAACGTATTACGTTGTATGGTATAACGTTATAACGTATTACGTTATATGGTATTACGTCAAAACGTATTACGTTATATGGTATAACGCTTTTAACGTATTACGTTATATGGTATTACGTTATAACGTATTACGTTATATGGTATAACGTTATAACGTATTACGTTATATGGTATTACGTTATAACGTATTACGTTATATGGTATAACGTTATAACGTATTACGTTCTATGGTATTACGTTATAACGTATTACGTTATATGGTATAACGTTATAACGTATTACCTTATATGGTATAACGTCATATGGTATAACGTTATAACGTATTACGTTATATGGTATTACGTTATAACGTATTACGTTATATGGTATAACGTTATAACGTATTACGTTATATGGTATTACGATATAACGTATTACGTTATATGGTATAACGTTATAACGTATTACGTTATATGGTATTACGTCAAAACGTATTACGTTATATGGTATAACGTTTTTAACGTATTACGTTATATGGTATTACGTCAAAACGTATTACGTTATATGGTATTACGTCAAAACGTATTACGTTATATGGTATAACGTTTTTAACGTATTACGTTATATGGTATTACGTTATAACGTATTACGTTATATGGTATAACGTTATAACGTATTACGTTATATGGTATTACGTTATAACGTATTACGATATATGGTATAACGTTATAACGTATTACGTTATATGGTATAACGTTATAACGTATTACGTTATATGGTATAACGTTATAACGTATTACGTTATATGGTATTACGTTATAACGTATTACGTTATGTGGTATAACGTTATAACGTATTACGTTATATGGTATTACGTCATAACGTAACACGTTATATTGTATTACGTCATAACGTATTACGTTATATGGTATAACGTTATAACGTTTTACCTTATATGGTATAACGTTATAACGTATTACGTTATATGGTATAACGTTATAACGTATTACGTTATATGGTATAACGTTATAACGTATTACGTTATATGGTATAACGTTATAACGTATTACGTTATATTGTATTACGTCATAACGTATTACGTTATATGGTATAACGTTATAACGTTTTACCTTATATGGTATTATGTCACAACGTATTACGTTATATGGTATAACGTTATAACGTATTACGTTATATGGTATAACGTTATAACGTATTACGTTATATGGTATAACGTTATAACGTATTACCTTATATGGTATAATGTCATATGGTATAACGTTGTAACGTATTACGTTATATGGTATAACGTTTTTAACGTATTGCGTTATATGGTATTACGTCATAACGTATTACGTTGTATGGTATAACGTTATAACGTATTACGTTATATGGTATTACGTTATAACGTATTACGTTATATGGTATAACGTTATAACGTATTACGTTATATGGTATTACGTCATAACGTAACACGTTATATGGTATAACGTTATAACGTATTACGTTATATTGTATTACGTCATAACGTATTACGTTATATGGTATAACGTTATAACGTTTTACCTTATATGGTATAACGTTATAACGTATTACGTTATATGGTATAACGTTATAACGTATTACGATATATGGTATAACGTTATGACGTATTACGTTATATGGTATAACGTTATAACGTATTACGTTATATGGTATAACGTTATGTGGTATAACGTTGTAACGTATTACGTTATATGGTATTACGTTATAACGTATTACGTTATATGGTATAACGTTATAACGTGTTACGTTATATGGTATTACGTTATAACGTATTACGTTATATGGTATAACGTTATAACGTATTACGTTATATGGTATAACGTTATAACGTATTACGTTATATGGTATAACGTTATAACGTATTACGTTATATGGTATAACGTTATAACGTATTACGTTATATGGTATTACGTCAAAACGTATTACGTTATATGGTATAACGTTTTTAACGTATTACGTTATATGGTATTACGTCAAAACGTATTACGTTATATGGTATTACGTCAAAACGTATTACGTTATATGGTATAACGTTTTTAACGTATTACGTTATATGGTATTACGTTATAACGTATTACGTTATATGGTATAACGTTATAACGTATTACGTTATATGGTATTACGTTATAACGTATTACGATATATGGTATAACGTTATAACGTATTACGTTATATGGTATAACGTTATAACGTATTACGTTATATGGTATAACGTTATAACGTATTACGTTATATGGTATTACGTTATAACGTATTACGTTATGTGGTATAACGTTATAACGTATTACGTTATATGGTATTACGTCATAACGTAACACGTTATATTGTATTACGTCATAACGTATTACGTTATATGGTATAACGTTATAACGTTTTACCTTATATGGTATAACGTTATAACGTATTACGTTATATGGTATAACGTTATAACGTATTACGTTATATGGTATAACGTTATAACGTATTACGTTATATGGTATAACGTTATAACGTATTACGTTATATTGTATTACGTCATAACGTATTACGTTATATGGTATAACGTTATAACGTTTTACCTTATATGGTATTATGTCACAACGTATTACGTTATATGGTATAACGTTATAACGTATTACGTTATATGGTATAACGTTATAACGTATTACGTTATATGGTATAACGTTATAACGTATTACCTTATATGGTATAACGTTATAACGTATTACGTTATATGGTATAACGTTATAACGTATTACGATATATGGTATAACGTTATGACGTATTACGTTATATGGTATAACGTTATAACGTATTACGTTATATGGTATAACGTTATGTGGTATAACGTTGTAACGTATTACGTTATATG
Organism: Bombus huntii; assembly: GCF_024542735.1. Taxonomy (NCBI): domain Eukaryota; kingdom Metazoa; phylum Arthropoda; class Insecta; order Hymenoptera; family Apidae; genus Bombus; species Bombus huntii. The sequence continues at coordinate 18,798,208 of NC_066238.1, forward strand.
GTATTACGTTATAACGTATTACGTTATATGGTATAACGTTATAACGTGTTACGTTATATGGTATTACGTTATAACGTATGACGTTATATGGTATAACGTTATAACGTATTACGTTATATGGTATAACGTTATAACGTATTACGTTATATGGTATAACGTTATGTGGTATAACGTTATAACGTATTACCTTATATGGTATTACGTCATATGGTATAACGTTATAACGTATTACGTTATATGGTATTACGTTATAACGTATTACGTTATATGGAATAACGTTATAACGTATTACGTTATATGGTATAACGTTATAACGTATTACCTTATATGGTATAACATCATATGGTATAACGTTGTAACGTATTACGTTATATGGTATTACGTTATAACGTATTACGTTATATGGTATAACGTTATAACGTGTTACGTTATATGGTATTACGTTATAACGTATTACGTTATATGGTATATCGTTATAACGTATTACGTTATATGGTATTACGTCAAAACGTATTACGTTATATGGTATTACGTTATAACGTATTACGTTATATGGTATAACGTTATAACGTATTACGTTATGTGGTATTACGTTATAACGTATTACGTTATATGGTATAACGTTATAACGTATTACGTTATATGGTATTACGTCATAACGTAACACGTTATATGGTATAACGTTATAACGTATTACGTTATATTGTATTACATCATAACGTATTACGTTATATGGTATAACGTTTTTAACGTATTACGTTATATGGTATTACGTTATAACGTATTACGTTATATGGTATTACGCTATAACGTATTACGTTATATGGTATAACGTTATAACGTATTACGTTATGTGGTATTACGTTATAACGTATTACGTTATATTGTATTACATCATAACGTATTACGTTATATGGTATAACGTTTTTAACGTATTACGTTATATGGTATTACGTTATAACGTATTACGTTATATGGTATAACGTTATAACGTATTACGTTATATGGTATAACGTTTTTAACGTATTACGTTATATGGTATTACGTTATAACGTATTACGTTATATGGTATAACGTTATAACGTATTACGTTATATGGTATAACGTTATGTGGTATAACGTTATAACGTATTACCTTATATGGTATTACGTCATATGGTATAACGTTATAACGTATTACGTTATATGGTATAACGTTATAACGTATTACGTTATGTGGTATTACGTTATAACGTATTACGTTATGTGGAATAACGTTGTAACGTATTACGTTATATGGTATTACGTTATAACGTATTACGTTATATGGTATAACGTTATAACGTGTTACGTTATATGGTATTACGTTATAACGTATTACGTTATATGGTATTACGTTATAACGTATTACGTTATATGGTATAACGTTATAACGTATTACGTTATATCGTATTACGTCAAAACGTATTACGTTATATGGTATAACGTTTTTAACGTATTACGTTATATGGTATTACGTTATAACGTATTACGTTATATGGTATAACGTTATAACGTATTACGTTATATGGTATTACGTTATAACGTATTACGTTATATGGTATAACGTTATAACGTATTACGTTATGTGGTATTACGTTATAACGTATTACGTTATATGGTATAACGTTATAACGTATTACGTTATATGGTATTACGTCATAACGTAACACGTTATATGGTATAACGTTATAACGTATTACGTTATATTGTATTACATCATAACGTATTACGTTATATGGTATAACGTTTTTAACGTATTACGTTTATGGTATTACGTTATAACGTATTACGTTATATGGTATAACGTTATAACGTATTACGTTATATGGTATTACGTTATAACGTATTACGTTATATGGTATTACGTCATAACGTAACACGTTATATGGTATAACGTTATAACGTATTACGTTATATTGTATTACGTCATAACGTATTACGTTATATGGTATAACGTTATAACGTTTTACCTTATATGGTATAACGTTATAACGTATTACGTTATATGGTATAACGTTATAACGTATTACGATATATGGTATAACGTTATAACGTATTACGTTATATGGTATAACGTTATAACGTATTACGTTATATGGTATAACGTTATAACGTATTACGTTATATGCTATAACGTCATATGGTATAACGTTATAACGTATTACGTTATATGGTATTACGTTATAACGTATTACGTTATATGGTATAACGTTATAACGTATTACCTTATATGGTATAACGTCATATAGTATAACGTTATAACGTATAACGTTATATGGTATAACGTTATAACGTATTATGTTATATGGTATTACATCAAAACGTATTACGTTATATGGTATAACGTTATAACGTATTACGTTATATGGTATAACGTTATGTGGTATAACGTTATAACGTATTACCTTATATGGTATTACGTCATATGGTATAACGTTATAACGTATTACGTTATATGGTATCACGTTATAACGTATTACGTTATATGGTATTACGTCACAACGTATTACGTTATATGGAATAACGTTATAACGTATTACGTTATATGGTATAACGTTATAACGTATTACCTTACATGGTATAACGTCATATGGTATAACGTTATAACGTATTACGTTATATGGTATTACGTTATAACGTATTACGTTATATGGTATAACGTTATAACGTATTACGTTATATGGTATTACGTTATAACGTATTACGATATATGGTATAACGTTATAACGTATTACCTTATATGGTATAACGTCATATAGTATAACGTTATAACGTATTACGTTATATGGTATAACGTTATAACGTATTATGTTATATGGTATTACATCAAAACGTATTACGTTATATGGTATAACGTTATAACGTATTACGTTATATGGTATTACATCAAAACGTATTACGTTATATGGTATTACGTCATAACGTAATACGTTATATGGTATAACGTTATAACGTATTACGTTATATGCTATAACGTCATATGGTATAACGTTATAACGTATTACGTCATATGGTACAACGTTAGAACGTATTACGTTATATGTTATAACGTCAAATGGTATAACGTCATAACGTATTACGTTATACGGTATTACGTCATAACGTATTACGTTGTATGGTATTACGTTATATGGTATTACGTTATAACGTATTACGTTATATGGTATAACGTTATAACGTATTACGTTATATGGTATTACGTCAAAACGTATTACGTTATATGGTATAACGTTTTTAACGTATTACGTTATATGGTATTACGTTATAACGTATTACGTTATACGGTATAACTTTATAACGTATTACGTTATATGGTATTACGTTATAACGTATTACGTTATATGGTATAACGTTATAACGTGTTACGTTATATGGTATTACGTTATAACGTATTACGTTATATGGTATATCGTTATAACGTATTACGTTATATGGTATTACGTCAAAACGTATTACGTTATATGGTATTACGTTATAACGTATTACGTTATATGGTATAACGTTATAACGTATTACGTTATGTGGTATTACGTTATAACGTATTACGTTATATGGTATAACGTTATAACGTATTACGTTATATGGTATTACGTCATAACGTAACACGTTATATGGTATAACGTTATAACGTATTACGTTATATTGTATTACATCATAACGTATTACGTTATATGGTATAACGTTTTTAACGTATTACGTTATATGGTATTACGTTATAACGTATTACGTTATATGGTATTACGCTATAACGTATTACGTTATATGGTATAACGTTATAACGTATTACGTTATGTGGTATTACGTTATAACGTATTACGTTATATTGTATTACATCATAACGTATTACGTTATATGGTATAACGTTTTTAACGTATTACGTTATATGGTATTACGTTATAACGTATTACGTTATATGGTATAACGTTATAACGTATTACGTTATATGGTATAACGTTTTTAACGTATTACGTTATATGGTATTACGTTATAACGTATTACGTTATATGGTATAACGTTATAACGTATTACGTTATATGGTATAACGTTATGTGGTATAACGTTATAACGTATTACCTTATATGGTATTACGTCATATGGTATAACGTTATAACGTATTACGTTATATGGTATAACGTTATAACGTATTACGTTATGTGGTATTACGTTATAACGTATTACGTTATATGGAATAACGTTGTAACGTATTACGTTATATGGTATTACGTTATAACGTATTACGTTATATGGTATAACGTTATAACGTGTTACGTTATATGGTATTACGTTATAACGTATTACGTTATATGGTATTACGTTATAACGTATTACGTTATATGGTATAACGTTATAACGTATTACGTTATATCGTATTACGTCAAAACGTATTACGTTATATGGTATAACGTTTTTAACGTATTACGTTATATGGTATTACGTTATAACGTATTACGTTATATGGTATAACGTTATAACGTATTACGTTATATGGTATTACGTTATAACGTATTACGTTATATGGTATAACGTTATAACGTATTACGTTATGTGGTATTACGTTATAACGTATTACGTTATATGGTATAACGTTATAACGTATTACGTTATATGGTATTACGTCATAACGTAACACGTTATATGGTATAACGTTATAACGTATTACGTTATATTGTATTACATCATAACGTATTACGTTATATGGTATAACGTTTTTAACGTATTACGTTTATGGTATTACGTTATAACGTATTACGTTATATGGTATAACGTTATAACGTATTACGTTATATGGTATTACGTTATAACGTATTACGTTATATGGTATTACGTCATAACGTAACACGTTATATGGTATAACGTTATAACGTATTACGTTATATTGTATTACGTCATAACGTATTACGTTATATGGTATAACGTTATAACGTTTTACCTTATATGGTATAACGTTATAACGTATTACGTTATATGGTATAACGTTATAACGTATTACGATATATGGTATAACGTTATAACGTATTACGTTATATGGTATAACGTTATAACGTATTACGTTATATGGTATAACGTTATAACGTATTACGTTATATGGTATAACGTTATAACGTATTACGTTATATGCTATAACGTCATATGGTATAACGTTATAACGTATTACGTTATATGGTATTACGTTATAACGTATTACGTTATATGGTATAACGTTATAACGTATTACGTTATATGGTATAACGTTATGTGGTATAACGTTATAACGTATTACCTTATATGGTATTACGTCATATGGTATAACGTTATAACGTATTACGTTATATGGTATCACGTTATAACGTATTACGTTATATGGTATTACGTCACAACGTATTACGTTATATGGAATAACGTTATAACGTATTACGTTATATGGTATAACGTTATAACGTATTACCTTACATGGTATAACGTCATATGGTATAACGTTATAACGTATTACGTTATATGGTATTACGTTATAACGTATTACGTTATATGGTATAACGTTATAACGTATTACGTTATATGGTATTACGTTATAACGTATTACGATATATGGTATAACGTTATAACGTATTACCTTATATGGTATAACGTCATATAGTATAACGTTATAACGTATTACGTTATATGGTATAACGTTATAACGTATTATGTTATATGGTATTACATAAAAACGTATTACGTTATATGGTATAACGTTATAACGTATTACGTTATATGGTATTACATCAAAACGTATTACGTTATATGGTATTACGTCATAACGTAATACGTTATATGGTATAACGTTATAACGTATTACGTTATATGCTATAACGTCATATGGTATAACGTTATAACGTATTACGTCATATGGTACAACGTTAGAACGTATTACGTTATATGTTATAACGTCAAATGGTATAACGTCATAACGTATTACGTTATATGGTATTACGTCATAACGTATTACGTTGTATGGTATTACGTTATATGGTATTACGTTATAACGTATTACGTTATATGGTATAACGTTATAACGTATTACGTTATATGGTATTACGTCAAAACGTATTACGTTATATGGTATAACGTTTTTAACGTATTACGTTATATGGTATTACGTTATAACGTATTACGTTATACGGTATAACTTTATAACGTATTACGTTATATGGTATTACGTTATAACGTATTACGTTATATGGTATAACGTTATAACGTATTACGTTATATGGTATTACGTCATAACGTAACACGTTATATGGTATAACGTTATAACGTATTACGTTATATTGTATTACGTCATAACGTATTACGTTATATGGTATAACGTTATAACGTTTTACCTTATATGGTATAACGTTATAACGTATTACGTTATATGGTATAACGTTATAACGTATTACGATATATGGTATAACGTTATAACGTATTACGTTATATGGTATTACGTCATAACGTAACACGTTATATGGTATAACGTTATAACGTATTACGTTATATTGTATTACGTCATAACGTATTACGTTATATGGTAGAACGTTATAACGTTTTACCTTATATGGTATTATGTCACAACGTATTACGTTATATGGTATAACGTTATAACGTATTACGTTATATGGTATCACGTTATAACGTATTACGTTATATGGTATTACGTCAAAACGTATTACGTTATATGGTATAACGCTTTTAACGTATTACGTTATATGGTATTACGTTATAACGTATTACGATATATGGTATAACGTTATAACGTATTACGTTATATGGTATAACGTTATAACGTATTACGTTATATGGTATAACGTTATGTGGTATAACGTTATAACGTATTACCTTATATGGTATTACGTCATATGGTATAACGTTATAACGTATTACGTTATATGGTATCACGTTATAACGTATTACGTTATATTGTATTACCTCACAACGTATTACGTTATATGGTATAACGTTATAACGTATTACGTTATATGGTATTACGTTATAACTTATTACGTTATATGGTATAACGTTATAACGTATTACGTTATATGGTATTACGTCATAACGTAACACGTTATATGGTATAACGTTATAACGTATTACGTTATATTGTATTACGTCATAACGTATTACGTTATATGGTATAACGTTATAACGTTTTACCTTATATGGTATAACGTTATAACGTATTGCGTTATATGGTATAACGTTATAACGTATTACGATATATTCTATAACGTTATAACGTATTACGTTATATGGTATAACGTTATAACGTATTACGTTATATGGTATAACGTTATGTGGTATAACGTTATGTGGTATAACGTTATAACGTATTACCTTATATGGTATTACGTCATATGGTATAACGTTATAACGTATTACGTTGTATGGTATCACGTTATAACGTATTAAGTTATATGGTATTACCTCACAACGTATTACGTTATATGGAATAACGTTATAACGTATTACGTTATATGGTATAACGTTATAACGTATTACCTTATATGGTATAACGTTATATGGTATAACGTTTTTAACGTATTACGTTATATGGTATTACGTCAAAACGAATTACGTTATATGGTATTACGTCATAACGTAACACGTTATATGGTATAACGTTTTTAACGTATTACGTTATATGGTATTACGTTATAACGTATTACGTTATATGGTATAACGTTATAACGTATTACGTTATATGGTATAACGTTATAACGTATTACGTTATATGGTATTACGTCATAACGTAACACGTTATATGGTATAACGTTATAGCGTATTACGTTATATTGTATTACGTCATAACGTATTACGTTATATGGTATAACGCTATAACGTTTTACCTTATATGGTATAACGTTATAACGTATTACGTTATATGGTATAACGTTATAACGTATTACGTTATATGGTATTACGTTATAACGTATTACGTTATATGGTATAACGACATAACGTAACACGTTATATGGTATAACGTTATAACGTATTACGTTATATTGTATTACGTCATAACGTATTACGTTATATGGTATAACGTTATAACGTTTTACCTTATATGGTATTATGTCACAACGTATTACGTTATATGGTATAACGTTATAACGTATTACGTTATATGGTATCACGTTATAACGTATTACGTTATATGGTATTACGTCAAAACGTATTACGTTATATGGTATAACGTTTTTAACGTATTACGTTATATGGTATTACGTTATAACGTATTACGATATATGGTATAACGTTATAACGTATTACGTTATATGGTATAACGTTATAACGTATTACGTTATATGGTATAACGTTATGTGGTATAACGTTATAACGTATTACCTTATATGGTATTACGTCATATGGTATAACGTTATAACGTATTACGTTATATGGTATCACGTTATAACGTATTACGTTATATTGTATTACCTCACAACGTATTACGTTATATGGTATAACGTTATAACGTATTACGTTATATGGTATTACGTTATAACTTATTACGTTATATGGTATAACGTTATAACGTATTACGTTATATGGTATTACGTCATAACGTAACACGTTATATGGTATAACGTTATAACGTATTACGTTATATTGTATTACGTCATAACGTATTACGTTATATGGTATAACGTTATAACGTTTTACCTTATATGGTATTATGTCACAACGTATTACGTTATATGGTATAACGTTATAACGTATTACGTTATATGGTATAAAGTTATAACGTATTACGTTATATGGTATAACGTTATAACGTTTTACCTTATATGGTATAACGTTATAACGTATTGCGTTATATGGTATAACGTTATAACGTATTACGATATATTCTATAACGTTATAACGTATTACGTTATATGGTATAACGTTATAACGTATTACGTTATATGGTATAACGTTATGTGGTATAACGTTATAACGTATTACCTTATATGGTATTACGTCATATGGTATAACGTTATAACGTATTACGTTGTATGGTATCACGTTATAACGTATTACGTTATATGGTATTACCTCACAACGTATTACGTTATATGGAATAACGTTATAACGTATTACGTTATATGGTATAACGTTATAACGTATTACCTTATATGGTATAACGTTATATGGTATAACGTTTTTAACGTATTACGTTATATGGTATTACGTCAAAACGTATTACGTTATATGGTATTACGTCATAACGTAACACGTTATATGGTATAACGTTTTTAACGTATTACGTTATATGGTATTACGTTATAACGTATTACGTTATATGGTATAACGTTATAACGTATTACGTTATATGGTATAACGTTATAACGTATTACCTTATATGGTATAACGTCATATGGTATAACGTCGTAACGCATTACGTTATATGGTATTACGTTATAACGTATTACGTTATATGGTATAACGTTATAACGTATTACGTTATATGGTATTACGTTATAACGTATTACGTTATATGGTATAACGTTATAACGTATTACGTTATATGGTATTACGTCAAAACGTATTACGTTATATGGTATAACGTTTTTAACGTATTACGTTATATGGTATTACGTTATAACGTATTACGATATATGGTATAACGTTATAACGTATTACGTTATATGGTATAACGTTATAACGTATTACGTTATATGGTATAACGTTATGTGGTATAACGTTATAACGTATTACCTTATATGGTATTACGTCATATGGTATAACGTTATAACGTATTACGTTATATGGTATCACGTAATAACGTATTACGTTATATTGTATTACCTCACAACGTATTACGTTATATGGTATAACGTTATAACGTATTACGTTATATGGTATTACGTTATAACTTATTACGTTATATGGTATAACGTTATAACGTATTACGTTATATGGTATTACGTCATAACGTAACACGTTATATGGTATAACGTTATAACGTATTACGTTATATTGTATTACGTCATAACGTATTACGTTATATGGTATAACGTTATAACGTTTTACCTTATATGGTATTATGTCACAACGTATTACGTTATATGGTATAACGTTATAACGTATTACGTTATATGGTATAACGTTATAACGTATTACGTTATATGGTATAACGTTATAACGTATCACCTTATATGGTATAATGTCATATGGTATAACGTTGTAACGTATTACGTTATATGGTATAACGTTTTTAACGTATTGCGTTATATGGTATTACGTTATAACGTATTACGTTATATGGTATAACGTTATAACGTATTACGTTATATGGTATTACGTTATAACGTATTACGTTATATGGTATAACGTTATAACGTATTACGTTATATGGTATTACGTCATAACGTAACACGTTATATGGTATAACGTTATAACGTATTACGTTATATTGTATTACGTCATAACGTATTACGTTATATGGTATAACGTTATAACGTTTTACCTTATATGGTATAACGTTATAACGTATTACGTTATATGGTATAACGTTATAACGTATTACGATATATGGTATAACGTTATAACGTTTTACCTTATATGGTATTGTGTCACAACGTATTACGTTATATGGTATAACGTTATAACGTATTACGTTATATGGTATAACGTTATAACGTATTACGTTATATGGTATAACGTTATAACGTATCACCTTATATGGTATAATGTCATATGGTATAACGTTGTAACGTATTACGTTATATGGTATAACGTTTTTAACGTATTGCGTTATATGGTATTTCGTTATAACGTATTACGTTATATGGTATAACGTTATAACGTATTACGTTATATTGTATTACGTCATAACGTATTACGTTATATGGTATAACGTTATAACGTTTTACCTTATATGGTATAACGTTATAACGTATTACGTTATATGGTATAACGTTATAACGTATTACGATATATGGTATAACGTTATAACGTATTACGTTATATTGTATTACGTCATAACGTATTACGTTATATGGTATAATGTCATATGGTATAACGTTGTAACGTATTACGTTATATGGTATAACGTTTTTAACGTATTGCGTTATATGGTATTACGTTATAACGTATTACGTTATATGGTATAACGTTATAACGTATTACGTTATATGGTATTACGTTATAACGTATTACGTTATATGGTATAACGTTATAACGTATTACGTTATATGGTATTACGTCATAACGTAACACGTTATATGGTATAACGTTATAACGTATTACGTTATATTGTATTACGTCATAACGTATTACGTTATATGGTATAACGTTATAACGTATCACCTTATATGGTATAATGTCATATGGTATAACGTTGTAACGTATTACGTTATATGGTATAACGTTTTTAACGTATTGCGTTATATGGTATTACGTTATAACGTATTACGTTATATGGTATAACGTTATAACGTATTACGTTATATGGTATTACGTTATAACGTATTACGTTATATGGTATAACGTTATAACGTATTACGTTATATGGTATTACGTCATAACGTAACACGTTATATGGTATAACGTTATAACGTATTACGTTATATTGTATTACGTCATAACGTATTACGTTATATGGTATAACGTTATAACGTTTTACCTTATATGGTATAACGTTATAACGTATTACGTTATATGGTATAACGTTATAACGTATTACGATATATGGTATAACGTTATAACGTATTACGTTATATGGTATAACGTTATAACGTATTACGTTATATGGTATAACGTTATGTGGTATAACGTTATAACGTATTACCTTATATGGTATTACGTCATATGGTATAACGTTATATCGTATTACGTTATATGGTATCACGTTATAACGTATTACGTTATATGGTATTACGTCACAACGTATTACGTTATATGGAATAACGTTATAACGTATTACGTTATATGGTATAACGTTATAACGTATTACCTTATATGGTATAACATCATATGGTATAACGTTGTAACGTATTACGTTATATGGTATTACGTTATAACGTATTACGTTATATGGTATAACGTTATAACGTGTTACGTTATATGGTATTACGTTATAACGTATTACGATGTATGGTATAACGTTATAACGTATTACGTTATATGGTATTACGTCAAAACGTATTACGTTATATGGTATAACGTTTTTAACGTATTACGTTATATGGTATTACGTTATAACGTATTACGATATATGGTATAACGTTATAACGTATTACGTTATATGGTATTACGTTATAACGTATTACGTTATATGGTATAACGTTATAACGTATTACGTTATATGGTATTACGTTATAACGTATTACGTTATATGGTATAACGTTATAACGTATTACCTTATATGGTATAACGTCATATGGTATAACGTTATAACGTATTACGTTATATGGTATTACGTTATAACGTATTACGTTATATGGTATAACTTTATAACGTATTACGTTATATGGTATTACGATATAACGTATTACGTTATATGGTATAACGTTATAACGTATTACGTTATATGGTATTACGTCAAAACGTATTACGTTATATGGTATAACGTTATAACGTATTACGTTATATGGTATAACGTTATAACGTATCACCTTATATGGTATAATGTCATATGGTATAACGTTGTAACGTATTACGTTATATGGTATAACGTTTTTAACGTATTACGTTATATGGTATTACGTCATAACGTAACACGTTATATGGTATAACGTTATAACGTATTACGTTATATTGTATTACGTCATAACGTATTACGTTATATGGTATAACGTTATAACGTTTTACCTTATATGGTATAACGTTATAACGTATTACGTTATATTGTATTACGTCATAACGTATTACGTTATATGGTATAACGTTATAACGTTTTACCTTATATGGTATTATGTCACAACGTATTACGTTATATGGTATAACGTTATAACGTATTACCTTATATGGTATAACGTTATAACGTATTACGTTATATGGTATAACGTTATAACGTATCACCTTATATGGTATAATGTCATATGGTATAACGTTGTAACGTATTACGTTATATGGTATAACGTTTTTAACGTATTGCGTTATATGGTATTACGTTATAACGTATTACGTTATATGGTATAACGTTATAACGTATTACGTTATATGGTATTACGTTATAACGTATTACGTTATATGGTATAACGTTATAACGTATTACGTTATATGGTATTACGTCATAACGTAACACGTTATATGGTATAACGTTATAACGTATTACGTTATATTGTATTACGTCATAACGTATTACGTTATATGGTATAACGTTATAACGTTTTACCTTATATGGTCTAACGTTATAACGTATTACGTTATATGGTATAACGTTATAACGTATTACGATATATGGTATAACGTTATAACGTATTACGTTATATGGTATAACGTTATAACGTATTACGTTATATGGTATAACGTTATGTGGTATAACGTTATAACGTATTACCTTATATGGTATTACGTCATATGGTATAACGTTATATCGTATTACGTTATATGGTATCACGTTATAACGTATTACGTTATATGGTATTACGTCACAACGTATTACGTTATATGGAATAACGTTATAACGTATTACGTTATATGGTATAACGTTATAACGTATTACCTTATATGGTATAACATCATATGGTATAACGTTGTAACGTATTACGTTATATGGTATTACGTTATAACGTATTACGTTATATGGTATAACGTTATAACGTGTTACGTTATATGGTATTACGTTATAACGTATTACGTTGTATGGTATAACGTTATAACGTATTACGTTATATGGTATTACGTCAAATCGTATTACGTTATATGGTATAACGTTTTTAACGTATTACGTTATATGGTATTACGTTATAACGTATTACGATATATGGTATAACGTTATAACGTATTACGTTATATGGTATTACGTTATAACGTATTACGTTATATGGTATAACGTTATAACGTATTACGTTATATGGTATTACGTTATAACGTATTACGTTATATGGTATAACGTTATAACGTATTACCTTATATGGTATAACGTCATATGGTATAACGTTATAACGTATTACGTTATATGGTATTACGTTATAACGTATTACGTTATATGGTATAACTTTATAACGTATTACGTTATATGGTATTACGATATAACGTATTACGTTATATGGTATAACGTTATAACGTATTACGTTATATGGTATTACGTCAAAACGTATTACGTTATATGGTATAACGTTATAACGTATTACGTTATATGGTATCACGTTATAACGTATTACGTTATATGGTATTACGTTATAACGTATTACGTTATATGGTATAACGTTATAACGTATTACGTTATATGGTATAACGTTATAACGTATTACGTTATATGGTATTACGTCATAACGTAACACGTTATATGGTATAACGTTATAGCGTATTACGTTATATTGTATTACGTCATAACGTATTACGTTATATGGTATAACGCTATAACGTTTTACCTTATATGGTATAACGTTATAACGTATTACGTTATATGGTATAACGTTATAACGTATTACGTTATATGGTATTACGTTATAACGTATTACGTTATATGGTATAACGTTATAACGTATTACGTTATATGGTATAACGTTATAACGTATTACGTTATATGGTATTACGTCATAACGTAACACGTTATATGGTATAACGTTATAGCGTATTACGTTATATTGTATTACGTCATAACGTATTACGTTATATGGTATAACGCTATAACGTTTTACCTTATATGGTATAACGTTATAACGTATTACGTTATATGGTATTACGTTATAACGTATTACGTTATATGGTATAACTTTATAACGTATTACGTTATATGGTATTACGATATAACGTATTACGTTATATGGTATAACGTTATAACGTATTACGTTATATGGTATTACGTCAAAACGTATTACGTTATATGGTATAACGTTATAACGTATTACGTTATATGGTATCACGTTATAACGTATTACGTTATATGGTATTACGTTATAACGTATTACGTTATATGGTATAACGTTATAACGTATTACGTTATATGGTATAACGTTATAACGTATTACGTTATATGGTATTACGTCATAACGTAACACGTTATATGGTATAACGTTATAGCGTATTACGTTATATTGTATTACGTCATAACGTATTACGTTATATGGTATAACGCTATAACGTTTTACCTTATATGGTATAACGTTATAACGTATTACGTTATATGGTATAACGTTATAACGTATTACGTTATATGGTATTACGTTATAACGTATTACGTTATATGGTATAACGTTATAACGTATTACGTTATATGGTATAACGTTATGTGGTATAACGTATTACGTTATATGGTATTACGTCATAACGTAACACGTTATATGGTATAACGTTATAACGTATTACGTTATATTGTATTACGTCATAACGTATTACGTTATATGGTATAACGTTATAACGTTTTACCTTATATGGTATAACGTTATAACGTATTACGTTATATGGTATAACGTTATAACGTATTACGATATATGGTATAACGTTATAACGTATTACGTTATATGGTATTACGTCATAACGTAACACGTTATATGGTATAACGTTATAACGTATTACGTTATATTGTATTACGTCATAACGTATTACGTTATATGGTATAACGTTATAACGTTTTACCTTATATGGTATTATGTCACAACGTATTACGTTATATGGTATAACGTTATAACGTATTACGTTATATGGTATCACGTTATAACGTATTACGTTATATGGTATTACGTCAAAACGTATTACTTTATATGGTATAACGTTTTTAACGTATTACGTTATATGGTATTACGTTATAACGTATTACGATATATGGTATAACGTTATAACGTATTACGTTATATGGTATAACGTTATAACGTATTACGTTATATGGTATAACGTTATGTGGTATAACGTTATAACGTATTACCTTATGTGGTATTACGTCATATGGTATAACGTTATAACGTATTACGTTATATGGTATCACGTTATAACGTATTACGTTATATTGTATTACCTCACAACGTATTACGTTATATGGTATAACGTTATAACGTATTACGTTATATGGTATTACGTTATAACTTATTACGTTATATGGTATAACGTTATAACGTATTACGTTATATGGTATTACGTCATAACGTAACACGATATATGGTATAACGTTATAACGTATTACGTTATATTGTATTACGTCATAACGTATTACGTTATATGGTATAACGTTATAACGTTTTACCTTATATGGTATTATGTCACAACGTATTACGTTATATGGTATAACGTTATAACGTATTACGTTATATGGTATAACGTGATAACGTATTACGTTATATGGTATAACGTTATAACGTTTTACCTTATATGGTATAACGTTATAACGTATTGCGTTATATGGTATAACGTTATAACGTATTACGATATATTCTATAACGTTATAACGTATTACGTTATATGGTATAACGTTATAACGTATTACGTTATATGGTATAACGTTATGTGGTATAACGTTATAACGTATTACCTTATATGGTATTACGTCATATGGTATAACGTTATAACGTATTACGTTGTATGGTATCACGTTATAACGTATTACGTTATATGGTATTACCTCACAACGTATTACGTTATATGGAATAGCGTTATAACGTATTACGTTATATGGTATAACGTTATAACGTATTACCTTATATGGTATAACGTTATATGGTATAACGTTTTTAACGTATTACGTTATATGGTATTACGTCAAAACGTATTACGTTATATGGTATTACGTCATAACGTAACACGTTATATGGTATAACGTTTTTAACGTATTACGTTATATGGTATTACGTTATAACGTATTACGTTATATGGTATAACGTTATAACGTATTACGTTATATGGTATAACGTTATAACGTATTACCTTATATGGTATAACGTCATATGGTATAACGTCGTAACGCATTACGTTATATGGTATTACGTTATAACGTATTACGTTATATGGTATAACGTTATAACGTATTACGTTATATGGTATTACGTTATAACGTATTACGTTATATGGTATAACGTTATAACGTATTACGTTATATGGTATTACGTCAAAACGTATTACGTTATATGGTATAACGTTTTTAACGTATTACGTTATATGGTATTACGTTATAACGTATTACGATATATGGTATAACGTTATAACGTATTACGTTATATGGTATAACGTTATAACGTATTACGTTATATGGTATAACGTTATGTGGTATAACGTTATAACGTATTACCTTATATGGTATTACGTCATATGGTATAACGTTATAACGTATTACGTTATATGGTATCACGTTATAACGTATTACGTTATATTGTATTACCTCACAACGTATTACGTTATATGGTATAACGTTATAACGTATTACGTTATATGGTATTACGTTATAACTTATTACGTTATATGGTATAACGTTATAACGTATTACGTTATATGGTATTACGTCATAACGTAACACGTTATATGGTATAACGTTATAACGTATTACGTTATATTGTATTACGTCATAACGTATTACGTTATATGGTATAACGTTATAACGTTTTACCTTATATGGTATTATGTCACAACGTATTACGTTATATGGTATAACGTTATAACGTATTACGTTATATGGTATAACGTTATAACGTATTACGTTATATGGTATAACGTTATAACGTATCACCTTATATGGTATAATGTCATATGGTATAACGTTGTAACGTATTACGTTATATGGTATAACGTTTTTAACGTATTGCGTTATATGGTATTACGTTATAACGTATTACGTTATATGGTATAACGTTATAACGTATTACGTTATATGGTATTACGTTATAACGTATTACGTTATATGGTATAACGTTATAACGTATTACGTTATATGGTATTACGTCATAACGTAACACGTTATATGGTATAACGTTATAACGTATTACGTTATATTGTATTACGTCATAACGTATTACGTTATATGGTATAACGTTATAACGTTTTACCTTATATGGTATAACGTTATAACGTATTACGTTATATGGTATAACGTTATAACGTATTACGATATATGGTATAACGTTATAACGTATTACGTTATATGGTATAACGTTATAACGTATTACGTTATATGGTATAACGTTATGTGGTATAACGTTATAACGTATTACCTTATATGGTATTACGTCATATGGTATAACGTTATAACGTATTACGTTATATGGTATCACGTTATAACGTATTACGTTATATGGTATTACGTCACAACGTATTACGTTATATGGAATAACGTTATAACGTATTACGTTATATGGTATAACGTTATAACGTATTACCTTATATGGTATAACATCATATGGTATAACGTTGTAACGTATTACGTTATATGGTATTACATTATAACGTATTACGTTATATGGTATAACGTTATAACGTGTTACGTTATATGGTATTACGTTATAACGTATTACGTTGTATGGTATAACGTTATAACGTATTACGTTATATGGTATTACGTCAAAACGTATTACGTTATATGGTATAACGTTTTTAACGTATTACGTTATATGGTATTACGTTATAACGTATTACGATATATGGTATAACGTTATAACGTATTCCGTTATATGGTATTACGTTATAACGTATTACGTTATATGGTATAACGTTATAACGTATTACGTTATATGGTATTACGTTATAACGTATTACGTTATATGGTATAACGTTATAACGTATTACCTTATATGGTATAACGTCATATGGTATAACGTTATAACGTATTACGTTATATGGTATTACGTTATAACGTATTACGTTATATGGTATTACGTCAAAACGTATTACGTTATATGGTATAACGTTTTTAACGTATTACGTTATATGGTATTACGTCAAAACGTATTACGTTATATGGTATAACGTTTTTAACGTATTACGTTATATGGTATTACGTCAAAACGTATTACGTTATATGGTATTACGTCAAAACGTATTACGTTATATGGTATAACGTTTTTAACGTATTACGTTATATGGTATTACGTTATAACGTATTACGTTATATGGTATAACGTTATAACGTATTACGTTATATGGTATTACGTTATAACGTATTACGATATATGGTATAACGTTATAACGTATTACGTTATATGGTATAACGTTATAACGTATTACGTTATATGGTATAACGTTATAACGTATTACGTTGTATGGTATTACGTTATAACGTATTACGTTATATGGTATAACGTTATAACGTATTACGTTATATGGTATAACGTCATAACGTAACACGTTATATGGTATAACGTTATAACGTATTACGTTATATTGTATTACGTCATAACGTATTACGTTATATGGTATAACGTTATAACGTATTACGTTGTATGGTATAACGTTATAACGTATTACGTTATATGGTATAACGTTATAACGTATTACGTTATATGGTATAACGTTATAACGTATTACCTTATATGGTATAATGTCATATGGTATAACGTTGTAACGTATTACGTTATATGGTATAACGTTTTTAACGTATTGCGTTATATGGTATTACGTCATAACGTATTACGTTATATGGTATAACGTTATAACGTATTACGTTATATGGTATTACGTTATAACGTATTACGTTATATGGTATAACGTTATAACGTATTACGTTATATGGTATTACGTCATAACGTAACACGTTATATGGTATAACGTTATAACGTATTACGTTATATTGTATTACGTCATAACGTATTACGTTATATGGTATAACGTTATAACGTTTTACCTTATATGGTATAACGTTATAACGTATTACGTTATATGGTATAACGTTATAACGTATTACGATATATGGTATAACGTTATAACGTATTACGTTATATGGTATAACGTTATAACGTATTACGTTATGTGGTATAACGTTGTAACGTATTACGTTATATGGTATTACGTTATAACGTATTACGTTATATGGTATACCGTTATAACGTGTTACGTTATATGGTATTACGTTATAACGTATTACGTTATATGGTATAACGTTATAACGTATTACGTTATATGGTATTACGTCAAAACGTATTACGTTATATGGTATAACGTTTTTAACGTATTACGTTATATGGTATTACGTTATAACGTATTACGTTATATGGTATAACGTTATAACGTATTACGTTATATGGTATAACGTTATGTGGTATAACGTTATAACGTATTACCTTATATGGTATTACGTCATATGGTATAACGTTATAACGTATTACGTTATATGGTATTACGTTATAACGTATTACGTTATATGGAATAACGTTATAACGTATTACGTTATATGGTATAACGTTATGTGGTATAACGCTATAACGTATTACCTTATATGGTATTACGTCATATGGTATAACGTTATAACGTATTACGTTATATGGTATTACGTTATAACGTATTACGTTATATGGAATAACGTTATAACGTATTACGTTATATGGTATAACGTTATAACGTATTACCTTATATGGTATTACGTCATATGGTATAACGTTATAACGTATTACGTTATGTGGTATTACGTTATAACGTATTACGTTATATGGTATAACGTTATAACGTATTACGTTATATGGTATTACGTCATAACGTAACACGTTATATGGTATAACGTTATAACGTATTACGTTATATTGTATTACATCATAACGTATTACGTTACATGGTATAACGTTTTTAACGTATTACGTTATATGGTATTACGTTATAACGTATTACGTTATATGGTATTACGTTATAACGTATTACGTTATATGGTATAACGTTATAACGTATTACGTTATGTGGTATTACGTTATAACGTATTACGTTATATTGTATTACATCATAACGTATTACGTTATATGGTATAACGTTTTTAACGTATTACGTTATATGGTATTACGTTATAACGTATTACGTTATATGGTATAACGTTATAACGTATTACGTTATATGGTATAACGTTTTTAACGTATTACGTTATATGGTATTACGTTATAACGTATTACGTTATATGGTATAACGTTATAACGTATTACGTTATATGGTATAACGTTATGTGGTATAACGTTATAACGTATTACCTTATATGGTATTACGTCATATGGTATAACGTTATAACGTATTACGTTATATGGTATAACGTTATAACGTATTACGTTATGTGGTATTACGTTATAACGTATTACGTTATATGGAATGACGTTGTAACGTATTACGTTATATGGTATTACGTTATAACGTATTACGTTATATGGTATAACGTTATAACGTGTTACGTTATATGGTATTACGTTATAACGTATTACGTTATATGGTATTACGTTATAACGTATTACGTTATATGGTATAACGTTATAACGTATTACGTTATATCGTATTACGTCAAAACGTATTACGTTATATGGTATAACGTTTTTAACGTATTACGTTATATGGTATTACGTTATAACGTATTACGTTATATGGTATAACGTTATAACGTATTACGTTATATGGTATTTCGTTATAACGTATTACGTTATATGGTATAACGTTATAACGTATTACGTTATGTGGTATTACGTTATAACGTATTACGTTATATGGTATAACGTTATAACGTATTACGTTATATGGTATTACGTCATAACGTAACACGTTATATGGTATAACGTTATAACGTATTACGTTATATTGTATTACATCATAACGTATTACGTTATATGGTATAACGTTTTTAACGTATTACGTTATATGGTATTACGTTATAACGTATTACGTTATATGGTATAACGTTATAACGTATTACGTTATATGGTATTACGTTATAACGTATTACGTTATATGGTATTACGTCATAACGTAACACGTTATATGGTATAACGTTATAACGTATTACGTTATATTGTATTACGTCATAACGTATTACGTTATATGGTATAACGTTATAACGTTTTACCTTATATGGTATAACGTTATAACGTATTACGTTATATGGTATAACGTTATAACGTATTACGATATATGGTATAACGTTATAACGTATTACGTTATATGGTATAACGTAATAACGTATTACGTTATATGGTATAACGTTATAACGTATTACGTTATATGCTATAACGTCATATGGTATAACGTTATAACGTATTACGTTATATGGTATTACGTTATAACGTATTACGTTATATGGTATAACGTTATAACGTATTACCTTATATGGTATAACGTCATATAGTATAACGTTATAACGTATAACGTTATATGGTATAACGTTATAACGTATTATGTTATATGGTATTACATCAAAACGTATTACGTTATATGGTATAACGTTATAACGTATTACGTTATATGGTATAACGTTATGTGGTATAACGTTATAACGTATTACCTTATATGGTATTACGTCATATGGTATAACGTTATAACGTATTACGTTATATGGTATCACGTTATAACGTATTACGTTATATGGTATTACGTCACAACGTATTACGTTATATGGAATAACGTTATAACGTATTACGTTATATGGTATAACGTTATAACGTATTACCTTACATGGTATAACGTCATATGGTATAACGTTATAACGTATTACGTTATATGGTATTACGTTATAACGTATTACGTTATATGGTATAACGTTATAACGTATTACGTTATATGGTATCACGTTATAACGTATTACGTTATATGGTATTACGTCACAACGTATTACGTTATATGGAATAACGTTATAACGTATTACGTTATATGGTATAACGTTATAACGTATTATGTTATATGGTATTACATCAAAACGTATTACGTTATATGGTATAACGTTATAACGTATTACGTTATATGGTATAACGTTATGTGGTATAACGTTATAACGTATTACCTTATATGGTATTACGTCATAAGGTATAACGTTATAACGTATTACGTTATATGGTATAACGTTATAACGTATTATGTTATATGGTATTACATCAAAACGTATTACGTTATATGGTATAACGTTAAAACGTATTACGTTATATGGTATTACATCAAAACGTATTACGTTATATGGTATTACGTCATAACGTAATACGTTATATGGTATAACGTTATAACGTATTACGTTATATGCTATAACGTCATATGGTATAACGTTATAACGTATTACGTCATATGGTACAACGTTAGAACGTATTACGTTATATGTTATAACGTCAAATGGTATAACGTCATAACGTATTACGTTATATGGTATCACGTCATAACGTATTACGTTGTATGGTATTACGTTATAACGTATTACGTTATATGGTATAACGTAATATGGCATAACGTTATAACGTATTACGTTATATGGTATTAAGTTATAACGTATTACGTTATATGGTATAACGTTATAACGTATTACCTTATATGGTATAACGTCATATGGTATAACGTTATAACGTATTACGTTATATGCTATAACGTCATATGGTATAACGTTATAACGTATTACGTTATATGGTACAACGTTAGAACGTATTACGTTATATGTTATAACGTCAAATGGTATAACGTCATAACGTATTACGTTATATGGTATTACGTCAAAACGTATTACGTTATATGGTATAACGTTTTTAACGTATTGCGTTATATGGTATTACGTTATAACGTATTACGTTATATGGTATAACGTTATAACGTATTACGTTATATGCTATAACGTCATATGGTATAACGTTATAACGTATTACGTCATATGGTATAACGTTATAACGTATTACGTTATATGGTACAACGTTAGAACGTATTACGTTATATGTTATAACGTCAAATGGTATAACGTCATAACGTATTACGTTATATGGTATTACGTCAAAACGTATTACGTTATATGGTATAACGTTTTTAACGTATTGCGTTATATGGTATTACGTTATAACGTATTACGTTATATGGTATAACGTTATAACGTATTACGATATATGGTATAACGTTATAACGTATTACGTTATATGGTATAACGTTATAACGTATTACGTTATATGGTATAACGTTATGTGGTATAACGTTATAACGTATTACCTTATATGGTATTACGTCATATGGTATAACGTTATAACGTATTACGTTATATGGTATCACGTTATAACGTATTACGTTATATGGTATTACGTCACAACGTATTACGTTATATGGAATAACGTTATAACGTATTACGTTATATGGTATAACGTTATAACGTATTACCTTATATGGTATAACGTCATATGGTATAACGTTGTAACGTATTACGTTATATGGTATTACGTCACAACGTATTACGTTATATGGTATAACGTTATAACGTATTACGTTATATGGTATTACGTCAAAACGTATAACGTTATATGGTATAACGTTTTTAACGTATTACGTTATATGGTATTACGTTATAACGTATTACGTTATACGGCATAACGTTATAACGTATTACGTTATATGGTATTACGTTATAACGTATTACGTTATATGGTATAACGTTATAACGTATTACGTTATATGATATTACGTCATAACGTAACACGTTATATGGTATAACGTTATAACGTATTACGTTATATTGTATTACGTCATAACGTATTACGTTATATGGTATAACGTTATAACGTTTTACCTTATATGGTATAACGTTATAATGTATTACGTTATATGGTATAACGTTATAACGTATTACGATATATGGTATAACGTTATAACGTATTACGTTATATGGTATAACGTTATAACGTATTACCTTATATGGTATAACGTTATGTGGTATAACGTTATAACGTATTACCTTATATGGTATTACGTCATATGGTATAACGTTATAACGTATTACGTTATATGGTATCACGTTATAACGTATTACGTTATACGGTATTACGTCACAACGTATTACGTTATATGGAATAACGTTATAACGTATTACGTTATATGGTATAACGTTATAACGTATTACCTTATATGGTATAACGTCATATGGTATAACGTTGTAACGTATTACGTTATATGGTATTACGTTATAACGTATTCCGTTATATGGTATAACGTTATAACGTATTATGTTATATGGTATTACGTTATAACGTATTACGTTATATGGTATAACGTTATAACGTATTACGTTATATGGTATTACGTCAAAACGTATTACGTTATATGGTATAACGTTTTTAACGTATTACGTTATATGGTATTACGTTATAACGTATTACGTTATATGGTATAACGTTAGAACGTATTACGTTATATGGTATCACGTTATAACGTATTACGTTATATGGTATTACCTCACAACGTATTACGTTATATGGAATAACGTTATAACGTATAACGTTATGTGGTATAACGTTATAACGTATTACCTTATATGGTATTACGTCATATGGTATAACGTTATAACGTATTACGTTATATGGTATCACGTTATAACGTATTACGTTATACGGTATTACGTCACAACGTATTACGTTATATGGTATAACGTTATAACGTATTACGTTATATGGTATAACGTTTTTAACGTATTACGTTATATGGTATTACGTTATAACGTATTACGATATATGGTATAACGTTATAACGTATTACGTTATATGGTATTACGTTATAACGTATTACGTTATATGGTATAACGTTATAACGTATTACGTTATATGGTATTACGTTATAACGTATTACGTTATATGGTATAACGTTATAACGTATTACCTTATATGGTATAACGTCATATGGTATAACGTTATAACGTATTACGTTATATGGTATTACGTTATAACGTATTACGTTATATGGTATAACTTTATAACGTATTACGTTATATGGTATTACGATATAACGTATTACGTTATATGGTATAACGCTATAACGTATTACGTTATATGGTATTACGTCAAAACGTATTACGTTATATGGTATAACGTTTTTAACGTATTACGTTATATGGTATTACGTCAAAACGTATTACGTTATATGGTATTACGTCAAAACGTATTACGTTATATGGTATAACGTTTTTAACGTATTACGTTATATGGTATTACGTTATAACGTATTACGTTATATGGTATAACGTTATAACGTATTACGTTATATGGTATTACGTTATAACGTATTACGATATATGGTATAACGTTATAACGTATTACGTTATATGGTATAACGTTATAACGTATTACGTTATATGGTATAACGTTATAACGTATTACGTTGTATGGTATTACGTTATAACGTATTACGTTATATGGTATAACGTTATAACGTATTACGTTATATGGTATAACGTCATAACGTAACACGTTATATGGTATAACGTTATAACGTATTACGTTATATTGTATTACGTCATAACGTATTACGTTATATGGTATAACGTTATAACGTATTACGTTATATGGTATAACGTTATAACGTATTACGTTATATGGTATAACGTTATAACGTATTACGTTATATGGTATAACGTTATAACGTATTACGTTATATGGTATAACGTTATAACGTATTACCTTATATGGTATAATGTCATATGGTATAATGTCATATGGTATAACGTTGTAACGTATTACGTTATATGGTATAACGTTTTTAACGTATTGCGTTATATGGTATTGCGTCATAACGTATTACGTTATATGGTATAACGTTATAACGTATTACGTTATATGGTATTACGTTATAACGTATTACGTTATATGGTATAACGTTATAACGTATTACGTTATATGGTATTACGTCATAACGTAACACGTTATATGGTATAACGTTATAACGTATTACGTTATATTGTATTACGTCATAACGTATTACGTTATATGGTATAACGTTATAACGTTTTACCTTATATGGTATTACGTTATAACGTATTACGTTATATGGTATAACGTTATAACGTATTACGATATATGGTATAACGTTATAACGTATTACGTTATATGGTATAACGTTATAACGTATTACGTTATATGGTATAACGTTATGTGGTATAACGTTGTAACGTATTACGTTATATGGTATTACGTTATAACGTATTACGTTATATGGTATAACGTTATAACGTGTTACGTTATATGGTATTACGTTATAACGTATTACGTTATATGGTATAACGTTATAACGTATTACGTTATATGGTATTACGTCAAAACGTATTACGTTATATGGTATAACGTTTTTAACGTATTACGTTATATGGTATTACGTTATAACGTATTACGTTATATGGTATAACGTTATAACGTATTACGTTATATGGTATAACGTTATGTGGTATAACGTTATAACGTATTACCTTATATGGTATTACGTCATATGGTATAACGTTATAACGTATTACGTTATATGGTATTACGTTATAACGTATTACGTTATATGGAATAACGTTATAACGTATTACGTTATATGGTATAACGTTATGTGGTATAACGTTATAACGTATTACCTTATATGGTATTACGTCATATGGTATAACGTTATAACGTATTACGTTATATGGTATTACGTTATAACGTATTACGTTATATGGAATAACGTTATAACGTATTACGTTATATGGTATAACGTTATAACGTATTACCTTATATGGTATTACGTCATATGGTATAACGTTATAACGTATTACGTTATGTGGTATTACGTTATAACGTATTACGTTATATGGTATAACGTTATAACGTATTACGTTATATGGTATTACGTCATAACGTAACACGTTATATGGTATAACGTTATAACGTATTACGTTATATTGTATTACATCATAACGTATTACGTTATATGGTATAACGTTTTTAACGTATTACGTTATATGGTATTACGTTATAACGTATTACGTTATATGGTATTACTTTATAACGTATTACGTTATATGGTATAACGTTATAACGTATTACGTTATGTGGTATTACGTTATAACGTATTACGTTATATTGTATTACATCATAACGTATTACGTTATATGGTATAACGTTTTTAACGTATTACGTTATATGGTATTACGTTATAACGTATTACGTTATATGGTATAACGTTATAACGTATTACGTTATATGGTATAACGTTTTTAACGTATTACGTTATATGGTATTACGTTATAACGTATTACGTTATATGGTATTACGTCAAAACGTATTACGTTATATGGTATTACGTCAAAATGTATTACGTTATATGGTATAACGTTTTTAACGTATTACGTTATATGGTATTACGTTATAACGTATTACGTTATATGGTATAACGTTATAACGTATTACGTTATATGGTATTACGTTATAACGTATTACGATATATGGTATAACGTTATAACGTATTACGTTATATGGTATAACGTTATAACGTATTACGTTATATGGTATAACGTTATAACGTATTACGTTGTATGGTATTACGTTATAACGTATTACGTTATATGGTATAACGTTATAACGTATTACGTTATATGGTATAACGTCATAACGTAACACGTTATATGGTATAACGTTATAACGTATTACGTTATATTGTATTACGTCATAACGTATTACGTTATATGGTATAACGTTATAACGTATTACGTTATATGGTATAACGTTATAACGTATTACGTTATATGGTATAACGTTATAACGTATTACGTTATATGGTATAACGTTATAACGTATTACGTTATATGGTATAACGTTATAACGTATTACCTTATATGGTATAATGTCATATGGTATAATGTCATATGGTATAACGTTGTAACGTATTACGTTATATGGTATAACGTTTTTAACGTATTGCGTTATATGGTATTGCGTCATAACGTATTACGTTATATGGTATAACGTTATAACGTATTACGTTATATGGTATTACGTTATAACGTATTACGTTATATGGTATAACGTTATAACGTATTACGTTATATGGTATTACGTCATAACGTAACACGTTATATGGTATAACGTTATAACGTACTACGTTATATTGTATTACGTCATAACGTATTACGTTATATGGTATAACGTTATAACGTTTTACCTTATATGGTATTACGTTATAACGTATTACGTTATATGGTATAACGTTATAACGTATTACGATATATGGTATAACGTTATAACGTATTACGTTATATGGTATAACGTTATAACGTATTACGTTATATGGTATAACGTTATGTGGTATAACGTTGTAACGTATTACGTTATATGGTATTACGTTATAACGTATTACGTTATATGGTATAACGTTATAACGTGTTACGTTATATGGTATTACGTTATAACGTATTACGTTATATGGTATAACGTTATAACGTATTACGTTATATGGTATTACGTCAAAACGTATTACGTTATATGGTATAACGTTTTTAACGTATTACGTTATATGGTATTACGTTATAACGTATTACGTTATATGGTATAACGTTATAACGTATTACGTTATATGGTATAACGTTATGTGGTATAACGTTATAACGTATTACCTTATATGGTATTACGTCATATGGTATAACGTTATAACGTATTACGTTATATGGTATTACGTTATAACGTATTACGTTATATGGAATAACGTTATAACGTATTACGTTATATGGTATAACGTTATGTGGTATAACGTTATAACGTATTACCTTATATGGTATTACGTCATATGGTATAACGTTATAACGTATTACGTTATATGGTATTACGTTATAACGTATTACGTTATATGGAATAACGTTATAACGTATTACGTTATATGGTATAACGTTATAACGTATTACCTTATATGGTATTACGTCATATGGTATAACGTTATAACGTATTACGTTATGTGGTATTACGTTATAACGTATTACGTTATATGGTATAACGTTATAACGTATTACGTTATATGGTATTACGTCATAACGTAACACGTTATATGGTATAACGTTATAACGTATTACGTTATATTGTATTACATCATAACGTATTACGTTATATGGTATAACGTTTTTAACGTATTACGTTATATGGTATTACGTTATAACGTATTACGTTATATGGTATTACGTTATAACGTATTACGTTATATGGTATAACGTTATAACGTATTACGTTATGTGGTATTACGTTATAACGTATTACGTTATATTGTATTACATCATAACGTATTACGTTATATGGTATAACGTTTTTAACGTATTACGTTATATGGTATTACGTTATAACGTATTACGTTATATGGTATAACGTTATAACGTATTACGTTATATGGTATAACGTTTTTAACGTATTACGTTATATGGTATTACGTTATAACGTATTACGTTATATGGTATAACGTTATAACGTATTACGTTATATGGTATAACGTTATGTGGTATAACGTTATAACGTATTACCTTATATGGTATTACGTCATATGGTATAACGTTATAACGTATTACGTTATATGGTATAACGTTATAACGTATTACGTTATGTGGTATTACGTTATAACGTATTACGTTATATGGAATAACGTTGTAACGTATTACGTTATATGGTATTACGTTATAACGTATTACGTTATATGGTATAACGTTATAACGTGTTACGTTATATGGTATTACGTTATAACGTATTACGTTATATGGTATTACGTTATAACGTATTACGTTATATGGTATAACGTTATAACGTATTACGTTATATCGTATTACGTCAAAACGTATTACGTTATATGGTATAACGTTTTTAACGTATTACGTTATATGGTATTACGTTATAACGTATTACGTTATATGGTATAACGTTATAACGTATTACGTTATATGGTATTTCGTTATAACGTATTACGTTATATGGTATAACGTTATAACGTATTACGTTATGTGGTATTACGTTATAACGTATTACGTTATATGGTATAACGTTATAACGTATTACGTTATATGGTATTACGTCATAACTTAACACGTTATATGGTATAACGTTATAACGTATTACGTTATATTGTATTACATCATAACGTATTACGTTATATGGTATAACGTTTTTAACGTATTACGTTATATGGTATTACGTTATAACGTATTACGTTATATGGTATAACGTTATAACGTATTACGTTATATGGTATTACGTTATAACGTATTACGTTATATGGTATTACGTCATAACGTAACACGTTATATGGTATAACGTTATAACGTATTACGTTATATTGTATTACGTCATAACGTATTACGTTATATGGTATAACGTTATAACGTTTTACCTTATATGGTATAACGTTATAACGTATTACGTTATATGGTATAACGTTATAACGTATTACGATATATGGTATAACGTTATAACGTATTACGTTATATGGTATAACGTAATAACGTATTACGTTATATGGAATAACGTTATAACGTATTACGTTATATGCTATAACGTCATATGGTATAACGTTATAACGTATTACGTTATATGGTATTACGTTATAACGTATTACGTTATATGGTATAACGTTATAACGTATTACCTTATATGGTATAACGTCATATAGTATAACGTTATAACGTATAACGTTATATGGTATAACGTTATAACGTATTATGTTATATGGTATTACATCAAAACGTATTACGTTATATGGTATAACGTTATAACGTATTACGTTATATGGTATAACGTTATGTGGTATAACGTTATAACGTATTACCTTATATGGTATTACGTCATATGGTATAACGTTATAACGTATTACGTTATATGGTATCACGTTATAACGTATTACGTTATATGGTATTACGTCACAACGTATTACGTTATATGGAATAACGTTATAACGTATTACGTTATATGGTATAACGTTATAACGTATTACCTTACATGGTATAACGTCATATGGTATAACGTTATAACGTATTACGTTATATGGTATTACGTTATAACGTATTACGTTATATGGTATAACGTTATAACGTATTACGTTATATGTTATCACGTTATAACGTATTACGTTATATGGTATTACGTCACAACGTATTACGTTATATGGAATAACGTTATAACGTATTACGTTATATGGTATAACGTTATAACGTATTACCTTACATGGTATAACGTCATATGGTATAACGTTATAACGTATTACCTTATATGGTATAACGTCATATAGTATAACGTTATAACGTATTACGTTATATGGTATAACGTTATAACGTATTATGTTATATGGTATTACATCAAAACGTATTACGTTATATGGTATAACGTTATAACGTATTACGTTATATGGTATTACATCAAAACGTATTACGTTATATGGTATTACGTCATAACGTAATACGTTATATGGTATAACGTTATAACGTATTACGTTATATGCTATAACGTCATATGGTATAACGTTATAACGTATTACGTCATATGGTACAACGTTAGAACGTATTACGTTATATGTTATAACGTCAAATGGTATAACGTCATAACGTATTACGTTATATGGTATCACGTCATAACGTATTACGTTGTATGGTATTACGTTATAACGTATTACGTTATATGGTATAACGTAATATGGCATAACGTTATAACGTATTACGTTATATGGTATAACGTTATAACGTATTACCTTATATGGTATAACGTCATATGGTATAACGTAATAACGTATTACGTTATATGGTATAACGTTATAACGTATTACGTTATATGCTGTAACGTCATATGGTATAACGTTATAACGTATTACGTTATATGGTATTACGTTATAACGTATTACGTTATATGGTATAACGTTATAACGTATTACCTTATATGGTATAACGTCATATAGTATAACGTTATAACGTATAACGTTATATGGTATAACGTTATAACGTATTATGTTATATGGTATTACATCAAAACGTATTACGTTATATGGTATAACGTTATAACGTATTACGTTATATGGTATAACGTTATGTGGTATAACGTTATAACGTATTACCTTATATGGTATTACGTCATATGGTATAACGTTATAGCGTATTACGTTATATGGTATCACGTTATAACGTATTACGTTATATGGTATTACGTCACAACGTATTACGTTATATGGAATAACGTTATAACGTATTACGTTATATGGTATAACGTTATAACGTATTACCTTACATGGTATAACGTCATATGGTATAACGTTATAACGTATTACGTTATATGGTATTACGTTATAACGTATTACGTTATATGGTATAACGTTATAACGTATTACGTTATATGGTATCACGTTATAACGTATTACGTTATATGGTATTACGTCACAACGTATTACGTTATATGGAATAACGTTATAACGTATTACGTTATATGGTATAACGTTATAACGTATTACCTTACATGGTATAACGTCATATGGTATAACGTTATAACGTATTACCTTATATGGTATAACGTCATATAGTATAACGTTATAACGTATTACGTTATATGGTATAACGTTATAACGTATTATTTTATATGGTATTACATCAAAACGTATTACGTTATATGGTATAACGTTATAACGTATTACGTTATATGGTATTACATCAAAACGTATTACGTTATATGGTATTACGTCATAACGTAATACGTTATATGGTATAACGTTATAACGTATTACGTTATATGCTATAACGTCATATGGTATAACGTTATAACGTATTACGTCATATGGTACAACGTTAGAACGTATTACGTTATATGTTATAACGTCAAATGGTATAACGTCATAACGTATTACGTTATATGGTATCACGTCATAACGTATTACGTTGTATGGTATTACGTTATAACGTATTACGTTATATGGTATAACGTAATATGGCATAACGTTATAACGTATTACGTTATATGGTATAACGTTATAACGTATTACCTTATATGGTATAACGTCATATGGTATAACGTTATAACGTATTACGTTATATGCTATAACGTCATATGGTATAACGTTATAACGTATTACGTTATATGGTACAACGTTAGAACGTATTACGTTATATGTTATAACGTCAAATGGTATAACGTCATAACGTATTACGTTATATGGTATTACGTCAAAACGTATTACGTTATATGGTATAACGTTTTTAACGTATTGCGTTATATGGTATTACGTTATAACGTATTACGTTATATGGTATAACGTTATAACGTATTACGTTATATGCTATAACGTCATATGGTATAACGTTATAACGTATTACGTCATATGGAATAACGTTATAACGTATTACGTTATATGGTACAACGTTAGAACGTATTACGTTATATGTTATAACGTCAAATGGTATAACGTCATAACGTATTACGTTATATGGTATTACGTCAAAACGTATTACGTTATATGGTATAACGTTTTTAACGTATTGCGTTATATGGTATTACGTTATAACGTATTACGTTATATGGTATAACGTTATAACGTATTACGATATATGGTATAACGTTATAACGTATTACGTTATATGGTATAACGTTATAACGTATTACGTTATATGGTATAACGTTATGTGGTATAACGTTATAACGTATTACCTTATATGGTATTACGTCATATGGTATAACGTTATAACGTATTACGTTATATGGTATCACGTTATAACGTATTACGTTATATGGTATTACGTCACAACGTATTACGTTATATGGAATAACGTTATAACGTATTACGTTATATGCTATAACGTCATATGGTATAACGTTATAACGTATTACGTCATATGGTACAACGTTAGAACGTATTACGTTATATGTTATAACGTCAAATGGTATAACGTCATAACGTATTACGTTATATGGTATCACGTCATAACGTATTACGTTGTATGGTATTACGTTATAACGTATTACGTTATATGGTATAACGTAATATGGCATAACGTTATAACGTATTACGTTATATGGTATAACGTTATAACGTATTACCTTATATGGTATAACGTCATATGGTATAACGTTATAACGTATTACGTTATATGCTATAACGTCATATGGTATAACGTTATAACGTATTACGTTATATGGTATTACGTCAAAACGTATTACGTTATATGGTATAACGTTTTTAACGTATTGCGTTATATGGTATTACGTTATAACGTATTACGTTATATGGTATAACGTTATAACGTATTACGTTATATGCTATAACGTCATATGGTATAACGTTATAACGTATTACGTCATATGGTATAACGTTATAACGTATTACGTTATATGGTACAACGTTAGAACGTATTACGTTATATGTTATAACGTCAAATGGTATAACGTCATAACGTATTACGTTATATGGTATTACGTCAAAACGTATTACGTTATATGGTATAACGTTTTTAACGTATTGCGTTATATGGTATTACGTTATAACGTATTACGTTATATGGTATAACGTTATAACGTATTACGATATATGGTATAACGTTATAACGTATTACGTTATATGGTATAACGTTATAACGTATTACGTTATATGGTATAACGTTATGTGGTATAACGTTATAACGTATTACGATATATGGTATAACGTTATAACGTATTACGTTATATGGTACAACGTTAGAACGTATTACGTTATATGTTATAACGTCAAATGGTATAACGTCATAACGTATTACGTTATATGGTATTACGTCAAAACGTATTACGTTATATGGTATAACGTTTTTAACGTATTGCGTTATATGGTATAACGTTATAACGTTTTACCTTATATGGTATTACGTTATAACGTATTACGTTATATGGTATAACGTTATAACGTATTACGATATATGGTATAACGTTATAACGTATTACGTTATATGGTATAACGTTATAACGTATTACGTTATATGGTATAACGTTATGTGGTATAACGTTGTAACGTATTACGTTATATGGTATTACGTTATAACGTATTACGTTATATGGTATAACGTTATAACGTGTTACGTTATATGGTATTACGTTATAACGTATTACGTTATATGGTATAACGTTATAACGTATTACGTTATATGGTATTACGTCAAAACGTATTACGTTATATGGTATAACGTTTTTAACGTATTACGTTATATGGTATTACGTTATAACGTATTACGTTATATGGTATAACGTTATAACGTATTACGTTATATGGTATAACGTTTTTAACGTATTACGTTATATGGTATTACGTTATAACGTATTACGTTATATGGTATAACGTTATAACGTATTACGTTATATGGTATAACGTTATGTGGTATAACGTTATAACGTATTACCTTATATGGTATTACGTCATATGGTATAACGTTATAACGTATTACGTTATATGGTATAACGTTATAACGTATTACGTTATGTGGTATTACGTTATAACGTATTACGTTATATGGAATAACGTTGTAACGTATTACGTTATATGGTATTACGTTATAACGTATTACGTTATATGGTATAACGTTATAACGTGTTACGTTATATGGTATTACGTTATAACGTATTACGTTATATGGTATTACGTTATAACGTATTACGTTATATGGTATAACGTTATAACGTATTACGTTATATCGTATTACGTCAAAACGTATTACGTTATATGGTATAACGTTTTTAACGTAT
The DNA here is from genome assembly GCF_024542735.1 of Bombus huntii. Classification (NCBI taxonomy): domain Eukaryota; kingdom Metazoa; phylum Arthropoda; class Insecta; order Hymenoptera; family Apidae; genus Bombus; species Bombus huntii. The sequence continues at coordinate 18,834,903 of NC_066238.1, forward strand.
TACGTTATATGGTATTACGTTATAACGTATTACGTTATATGGTATAACGTTATAACGTATTACGTTATATGGTATTTCGTTATAACGTATTACGTTATATGGTATAACGTTATAACGTATTACGTTATGTGGTATTACGTTATAACGTATTACGTTATATGGTATAACGTTATAACGTATTACGTTATATGGTATTACGTCATAACTTAACACGTTATATGGTATAACGTTATAACGTATTACGTTATATTGTATTACATCATAACGTATTACGTTATATGGTATAACGTTTTTAACGTATTACGTTATATGGTATTACGTTATAACGTATTACGTTATATGGTATAACGTTATAACGTATTACGTTATATGGTATTACGTTATAACGTATTACGTTATATGGTATTACGTCATAACGTAACACGTTATATGGTATAACGTTATAACGTATTACGTTATATTGTATTACGTCATAACGTATTACGTTATATGGTATAACGTTATAACGTTTTACCTTATATGGTATAACGTTATAACGTATTACGTTATATGGTATAACGTTATAACGTATTACGATATATGGTATAACGTTATAACGTATTACGTTATATGGTATAACGTAATAACGTATTACGTTATATGGAATAACGTTATAACGTATTACGTTATATGCTATAACGTCATATGGTATAACGTTATAACGTATTACGTTATATGGTATTACGTTATAACGTATTACGTTATATGGTATAACGTTATAACGTATTACCTTATATGGTATAACGTCATATAGTATAACGTTATAACGTATAACGTTATATGGTATAACGTTATAACGTATTATGTTATATGGTATTACATCAAAACGTATTACGTTATATGGATTAACGTTATAACGTATTACGTTATATGGTATAACGTTATGTGGTATAACGTTATAACGTATTACCTTATATGGTATTACGTCATATGGTATAACGTTATAACGTATTACGTTATATGGTATCACGTTATAACGTATTCCGTTATATGGTATTACGTCACAACGTATTACGTTATATGGAATAACGTTATAACGTATTACGTTATATGGTATAACGTTATAACGTATTACCTTACATGGTATAACGTCATATGGTATAACGTTATAACGTATTACGTTATATGGTATTACGTTATAACGTATTACGTTATATGGTATAACGTTATAACGTATTACGTTATATGTTATCACGTTATAACGTATTACGTTATATGGTATTACGTCACAACGTATTACGTTATATGGAATAACGTTATAACGTATTACGTTATATGGTATAACGTTATAACGTATTACCTTACATGGTATAACGTCATATGGTATAACGTTATAACGTATTACCTTATATGGTATAACGTCATATAGTATAACGTTATAACGTATTACGTTATATGGTATAACGTTATAACGTATTATGTTATATGGTATTACATCAAAACGTATTACGTTATATGGTATAACGTTATAACGTATTACGTTATATGGTATTACATCAAAACGTATTACGTTATATGGTATTACGTCATAACGTAATACGTTATATGGTATAACGTTATAACGTATTACGTTATATGCTATAACGTCATATGGTATAACGTTATAACGTATTACGTCATATGGTACAACGTTAGAACGTATTACGTTATATGTTATAACGTCAAATGGTATAACGTCATAACGTATTACGTTATATGGTATCACGTCATAACGTATTACGTTGTATGGTATTACGTTATAACGTATTACGTTATATGGTATAACGTAATATGGCATAACGTTATAACGTATTACGTTATATGGTATAACGTTATAACGTATTACCTTATATGGTATAACGTCATATGGTATAACGTAATAACGTATTACGTTATATGGTATAACGTTATAACGTATTACGTTATATGCTGTAACGTCATATGGTATAACGTTATAACGTATTACGTTATATGGTATTACGTTATAACGTATTACGTTATATGGTATAACGTTATAACGTATTACCTTATATGGTATAACGTCATATAGTATAACGTTATAACGTATAACGTTATATGGTATAACGTTATAACGTATTATGTTATATGGTATTACATCAAAACGTATTACGTTATATGGTATAACGTTATAACGTATTACGTTATATGGTATAACGTTATGTGGTATAACGTTATAACGTATTACCTTATATGGTATTACGTCATATGGTATAACGTTATAGCGTATTACGTTATATGGTATCACGTTATAACGTATTACGTTATATGGTATTACGTCACAACGTATTACGTTATATGGAATAACGTTATAACGTATTACGTTATATGGTATAACGTTATAACGTATTACCTTACATGGTATAACGTCATATGGTATAACGTTATAACGTATTACGTTATATGGTATTACGTTATAACGTATTACGTTATATGGTATAACGTTATAACGTATTACGTTATATGGTATCACGTTATAACGTATTACGTTATATGGTATTACGTCACAACGTATTACGTTATATGGAATAACGTTATAACGTATTACGTTATATGGTATAACGTTATAACGTATTACCTTACATGGTATAACGTCATATGGTATAACGTTATAACGTATTACCTTATATGGTATAACGTCATATAGTATAACGTTATAACGTATTACGTTATATGGTATAACGTTATAACGTATTATTTTATATGGTATTACATCAAAACGTATTACGTTATATGGTATAACGTTATAACGTATTACGTTATATGGTATTACATCAAAACGTATTACGTTATATGGTATTACGTCATAACGTAATACGTTATATGGTATAACGTTATAACGTATTACGTTATATGCTATAACGTCATATGGTATAACGTTATAACGTATTACGTCATATGGTACAACGTTAGAACGTATTACGTTATATGTTATAACGTCAAATGGTATAACGTCATAACGTATTACGTTATATGGTATCACGTCATAACGTATTACGTTGTATGGTATTACGTTATAACGTATTACGTTATATGGTATAACGTAATATGGCATAACGTTATAACGTATTACGTTATATGGTATAACGTTATAACGTATTACCTTATATGGTATAACGTCATATGGTATAACGTTATAACGTATTACGTTATATGCTATAACGTCATATGGTATAACGTTATAACGTATTACGTTATATGGTACAACGTTAGAACGTATTACGTTATATGTTATAACGTCAAATGGTATAACGTCATAACGTATTACGTTATATGGTATTACGTCAAAACGTATTACGTTATATGGTATAACGTTTTTAACGTATTGCGTTATATGGTATTACGTTATAACGTATTACGTTATATGGTATAACGTTATAACGTATTACGTTATATGCTATAACGTCATATGGTATAACGTTATAACGTATTACGTCATATGGAATAACGTTATAACGTATTACGTTATATGGTACAACGTTAGAACGTATTACGTTATATGTTATAACGTCAAATGGTATAACGTCATAACGTATTACGTTATATGGTATTACGTCAAAACGTATTACGTTATATGGTATAACGTTTTTAACGTATTGCGTTATATGGTATTACGTTATAACGTATTACGTTATATGGTATAACGTTATAACGTATTACGATATATGGTATAACGTTATAACGTATTACGTTATATGGTATAACGTTATAACGTATTACGTTATATGGTATAACGTTATGTGGTATAACGTTATAACGTATTACCTTATATGGTATTACGTCATATGGTATAACGTTATAACGTATTACGTTATATGGTATCACGTTATAACGTATTACGTTATATGGTATTACGTCACAACGTATTACGTTATATGGAATAACGTTATAACGTATTACGTTATATGCTATAACGTCATATGGTATAACGTTATAACGTATTACGTCATATGGTACAACGTTAGAACGTATTACGTTATATGTTATAACGTCAAATGGTATAACGTCATAACGTATTACGTTATATGGTATCACGTCATAACGTATTACGTTATATGGTATAACGTTATAACGTATTACCTTATATGGTATAACGTCATATGGTATAACGTTATAACGTATTACGTTATATGCTATAACGTCATATGGTATAACGTTATAACGTATTACGTTATATGGTACAACGTTAGAACGTATTACGTTATATGTTATAACGTCAAATGGTATAACGTCATAACGTATTACGTTATATGGTATTACGTCAAAACGTATTACGTTATATGGTATAACGTTTTTAACGTATTGCGTTATATGGTATTACGTTATAACGTATTACGTTATATGGTATAACGTTATAACGTATTACGTTATATGCTATAACGTCATATGGTATAACGTTATAACGTATTACGTCATATGGTATAACGTTATAACGTATTACGTTATATGGTACAACGTTAGAACGTATTACGTTATATGTTATAACGTCAAATGGTATAACGTCATAACGTATTACGTTATATGGTATTACGTCAAAACGTATTACGTTATATGGTATAACGTTTTTAACGTATTGCGTTATATGGTATTACGTTATAACGTATTACGTTATATGGTATAACGTTATAACGTATTACGATATATGGTATAACGTTATAACGTATTACGTTATATGGTATAACGTTATAACGTATTACGTTATATGGTATAACGTTATGTGGTATAACGTTATAACGTATTACGATATATGGTATAACGTTATAACGTATTACGTTATATGGTACAACGTTAGAACGTATTACGTTATATGTTATAACGTCAAATGGTATAACGTCATAACGTATTACGTTATATGGTATTACGTCAAAACGTATTACGTTATATGGTATAACGTTTTTAACGTATTGCGTTATATGGTATAACGTTATAACGTTTTACCTTATATGGTATTACGTTATAACGTATTACGTTATATGGTATAACGTTATAACGTATTACGATATATGGTATAACGTTATAACGTATTACGTTATATGGTATAACGTTATAACGTATTACGTTATATGGTATAACGTTATGTGGTATAACGTTGTAACGTATTACGTTATATGGTATTACGTTATAACGTATTACGTTATATGGTATAACGTTATAACGTGTTACGTTATATGGTATTACGTTATAACGTATTACGTTATATGGTATAACGTTATAACGTATTACGTTATATGGTATTACGTCAAAACGTATTACGTTATATGGTATAACGTTTTTAACGTATTACGTTATATGGTATTACGTTATAACGTATTACGTTATATGGTATAACGTTATAACGTATTACGTTATATGGTATAACGTTATGTGGTATAACGTTATAACGTATTACCTTATATGGTATTACGTCATATGGTATAACGTTATAACGTATTACGTTATATGGTATTACGTTATAACGTATTACGTTATATGGAATAACGTTATAACGTATTACGTTATATGGTATAACGTTATGTGGTATAACGTTATAACGTATTACCTTATATGGTATTACGTCATATGGTATAACGTTATAACGTATTACGTTATATGGTATTACGTTATAACGTATTACGTTATATGGAATAACGTTATAACGTATTACGTTATATGGTATAACGTTATAACGTATTACCTTATATGGTATTACGTCATATGGTATAACGTTATAACGTATTACGTTATGTGGTATTACGTTATAACGTATTACGTTATATGGTATAACGTTATAACGTATTACGTTATATGGTATTACGTCATAACGTAACACGTTATATGGTATAACGTTATAACGTATTACGTTATATTGTATTACATCATAACGTATTACGTTATATGGTATAACGTTTTTAACGTATTACGTTATATGGTATTACGTTATAACGTATTACGTTATATGGTATTACGTTATAACGTATTACGTTATATGGTATAACGTTATAACGTATTACGTTATGTGGTATTACGTTATAACGTATTACGTTATATTGTATTACATCATAACGTATTACGTTATATGGTATAACGTTTTTAACGTATTACGTTATATGGTATTACGTTATAACGTATTACGTTATATGGTATAACGTTATAACGTATTACGTTATATGGTATAACGTTTTTAACGTATTACGTTATATGGTATTACGTTATAACGTATTACGTTATATGGTATAACGTTATAACGTATTACGTTATATGGTATAACGTTATGTGGTATAACGTTATAACGTATTACCTTATATGGTATTACGTCATATGGTATAACGTTATAACGTATTACGTTATATGGTATAACGTTATAACGTATTACGTTATGTGGTATTACGTTATAACGTATTACGTTATATGGAATAACGTTGTAACGTATTACGTTATATGGTATTACGTTATAACGTATTACGTTATATGGTATAACGTTATAACGTGTTACGTTATATGGTATTACGTTATAACGTATTACGTTATATGGTATTACGTTATAACGTATTACGTTATATGGTATAACGTTATAACGTATTACGTTATATCGTATTACGTCAAAACGTATTACGTTATATGGTATAACGTTTTTAACGTATTACGTTATATGGTATTACGTTATAACGTATTACGTTATATGGTATAACGTTATAACGTATTACGTTATATGGTATTTCGTTATAACGTATTACGTTATATGGTATAACGTTATAACGTATTACGTTATGTGGTATTACGTTATAACGTATTACGTTATATGGTATAACGTTATAACGTATTACGTTATATGGTATTACGTCATAACTTAACACGTTATATGGTATAACGTTATAACGTATTACGTTATATTGTATTACATCATAACGTATTACGTTATATGGTATAACGTTTTTAACGTATTACGTTATATGGTATTACGTTATAACGTATTACGTTATATGGTATAACGTTATAACGTATTACGTTATATGGTATTACGTTATAACGTATTACGTTATATGGTATTACGTCATAACGTAACACGTTATATGGTATAACGTTATAACGTATTACGTTATATTGTATTACGTCATAACGTATTACGTTATATGGTATAACGTTATAACGTTTTACCTTATATGGTATAACGTTATAACGTATTACGTTATATGGTATAACGTTATAACGTATTACGATATATGGTATAACGTTATAACGTATTACGTTATATGGTATAACGTAATAACGTATTACGTTATATGGAATAACGTTATAACGTATTACGTTATATGCTATAACGTCATATGGTATAACGTTATAACGTATTACGTTATATGGTATTACGTTATAACGTATTACGTTATATGGTATAACGTTATAACGTATTACCTTATATGGTATAACGTCATATGGTATAACGTAATAACGTATTACGTTATATGGTATAACGTTATAACGTATTACGTTATATGCTGTAACGTCATATGGTATAACGTTATAACGTATTACGTTATATGGTATTACGTTATAACGTATTACGTTATATGGTATAACGTTATAACGTATTACCTTATATGGTATAACGTCATATAGTATAACGTTATAACGTATAACGTTATATGGTATAACGTTATAACGTATTATGTTATATGGTATTACATCAAAACGTATTACGTTATATGGTATAACGTTATAACGTATTACGTTATATGGTATAACGTTATGTGGTATAACGTTATAACGTATTACCTTATATGGTATTACGTCATATGGTATAACGTTATAGCGTATTACGTTATATGGTATCACGTTATAACGTATTACGTTATATGGTATTACGTCACAACGTATTACGTTATATGGAATAACGTTATAACGTATTACGTTATATGGTATAACGTTATAACGTATTACCTTACATGGTATAACGTCATATGGTATAACGTTATAACGTATTACGTTATATGGTATTACGTTATAACGTATTACGTTATATGGTATAACGTTATAACGTATTACGTTATATGGTATCACGTTATAACGTATTACGTTATATGGTATTACGTCACAACGTATTACGTTATATGGAATAACGTTATAACGTATTACGTTATATGGTATAACGTTATAACGTATTACCTTACATGGTATAACGTCATATGGTATAACGTTATAACGTATTACCTTATATGGTATAACGTCATATAGTATAACGTTATAACGTATTACGTTATATGGTATAACGTTATAACGTATTATTTTATATGGTATTACATCAAAACGTATTACGTTATATGGTATAACGTTATAACGTATTACGTTATATGGTATTACATCAAAACGTATTACGTTATATGGTATTACGTCATAACGTAATACGTTATATGGTATAACGTTATAACGTATTACGTTATATGCTATAACGTCATATGGTATAACGTTATAACGTATTACGTCATATGGTACAACGTTAGAACGTATTACGTTATATGTTATAACGTCAAATGGTATAACGTCATAACGTATTACGTTATATGGTATCACGTCATAACGTATTACGTTGTATGGTATTACGTTATAACGTATTACGTTATATGGTATAACGTAATATGGCATAACGTTATAACGTATTACGTTATATGGTATAACGTTATAACGTATTACCTTATATGGTATAACGTCATATGGTATAACGTTATAACGTATTACGTTATATGCTATAACGTCATATGGTATAACGTTATAACGTATTACGTTATATGGTACAACGTTAGAACGTATTACGTTATATGTTATAACGTCAAATGGTATAACGTCATAACGTATTACGTTATATGGTATTACGTCAAAACGTATTACGTTATATGGTATAACGTTTTTAACGTATTGCGTTATATGGTATTACGTTATAACGTATTACGTTATATGGTATAACGTTATAACGTATTACGTTATATGCTATAACGTCATATGGTATAACGTTATAACGTATTACGTCATATGGAATAACGTTATAACGTATTACGTTATATGGTACAACGTTAGAACGTATTACGTTATATGTTATAACGTCAAATGGTATAACGTCATAACGTATTACGTTATATGGTATTACGTCAAAACGTATTACGTTATATGGTATAACGTTTTTAACGTATTGCGTTATATGGTATTACGTTATAACGTATTACGTTATATGGTATAACGTTATAACGTATTACGATATATGGTATAACGTTATAACGTATTACGTTATATGGTATAACGTTATAACGTATTACGTTATATGGTATAACGTTATGTGGTATAACGTTATAACGTATTACCTTATATGGTATTACGTCATATGGTATAACGTTATAACGTATTACGTTATATGGTATCACGTTATAACGTATTACGTTATATGGTATTACGTCACAACGTATTACGTTATATGGAATAACGTTATAACGTATTACGTTATATGCTATAACGTCATATGGTATAACGTTATAACGTATTACGTCATATGGTACAACGTTAGAACGTATTACGTTATATGTTATAACGTCAAATGGTATAACGTCATAACGTATTACGTTATATGGTATCACGTCATAACGTATTACGTTGTATGGTATTACGTTATAACGTATTACGTTATATGGTATAACGTAATATGGCATAACGTTATAACGTATTACGTTATATGGTATAACGTTATAACGTATTACCTTATATGGTATAACGTCATATGGTATAACGTTATAACGTATTACGTTATATGCTATAACGTCATATGGTATAACGTTATAACGTATTACGTTATATGGTACAACGTTAGAACGTATTACGTTATATGTTATAACGTCAAATGGTATAACGTCATAACGTATTACGTTATATGGTATTACGTCAAAACGTATTACGTTATATGGTATAACGTTTTTAACGTATTGCGTTATATGGTATTACGTTATAACGTATTACGTTATATGGTATAACGTTATAACGTATTACGTTATATGCTATAACGTCATATGGTATAACGTTATAACGTATTACGTCATATGGTATAACGTTATAACGTATTACGTTATATGGTACAACGTTAGAACGTATTACGTTATATGTTATAACGTCAAATGGTATAACGTCATAACGTATTACGTTATATGGTATTACGTCAAAACGTATTACGTTATATGGTATAACGTTTTTAACGTATTGCGTTATATGGTATTACGTTATAACGTATTACGTTATATGGTATAACGTTATAACGTATTACGATATATGGTATAACGTTATAACGTATTACGTTATATGGTATAACGTTATAACGTATTACGTTATATGGTATAACGTTATGTGGTATAACGTTATAACGTATTACCTTATATGGTATTACGTCATATGGTATAACGTTATAACGTATTACGTTATATGGTATCACGTTATAACGTATTACGTTATATGGTATTACGTCACAACGTATTACGTTATATGGAATAACGTTATAACGTATTACGTTATATGGTATAACGTTATAACGTATTACCTTATATGGTATAACGTCATATGGTATAACGTTGTAACGTATTACGTTATATGGTATTACGTCACAACGTATTACGTTATATGGTATAACGTTATAACGTATTACGTTATATGGTATTACGTCAAAACGTATAACGTTATATGGTATAACGTTTTTAACGTATTACGTTATATGGTATTACGTTATAACGTATTACGTTATACGGCATA